>NC_085870.1:39799953-39844953 GCF_034702125.1 Engraulis encrasicolus
AGGGGGGCCCTTTCAGATGATTTAGCCCCGGGCCCGGTAAAAGCTGTCAGTGGCCCTGCACACACTACACTACACACACACACACACACACACACTTACACATAAACACACACACACACACACACACACACACACACGTGCATATTATAAGCATAGAGAGATCTGATCATAAATGACCAGTGAGAAGGTGCAATGCTCGCTTTCACAATTTCAAGTTATCAAAGCCAGCATTTGTGAACAGCCTGTCTTTACATTGCACTGACTGAGGTTTTAAAATCAAAATGTGATTGCCATGTGTGCAAGCCTATATCAAGAGGACCTAACCAAGATAGAAGAACAGAACATGAGCTAACACCACTACTGCCATAAAATGCTGCCATAAAATGACGTTTATTTGTTTCATCTATTGGAGGTGTCCAAGAGAACGTCTTGTGGCAGTTAATACTAATAACAAAATAGTTCGAAATTTTGACCAACTCAGCCCATGCCACTCAATCCAAAGATTCATGCTTTATTCGTTTTAGGGGGGTTGTACCAGAGGTCTCACGCAAGCGAGAGTGTAACTTGCATGACAGCTCAAGAGCGCGACGCGAGAAAGATTCTGCCACGGCGCGAGAGTCGGTAATGCGCAGCTGGCTACGGTATTCAAAATCTAGGGCTCTTTTGATGTAGACGTAGTTTAGGCTTAACATATTTTCAAGCAGCATAACGTGAAGCTAAACGGTGATCAATTCATAAGCATCAGGCAAAGAAAACGCAAAACAGGGTTATAACAATTAAATCATCCATCACCATAGCATATCTTATCCATTTTGTTAAATGAATTGCACAATATGTTTCATGTGCTTTGACTCCTGAGGTCTTTCAAACATTGACGGACTGACTTTGAGCTAATGAGAAGTGCATGTGACAGCACACACGAAACGTTTGTGCGTGGACATGACCGTAACAGCTCAAATGCCCACCAGTTTGCAAATTGCTACCACAGAACCAGCACAAAATACCAAGGCATCAAACATCCATGGGAATTCGACTGTTAAATCACTCATAATTTCAGATTAGCCACACACACAGTGTCGCTACTCTCTTTCGCTCGCACAGACACAATCAAGCTTCGCCAACGTTGAGGCTAACAACTACGCTAGACTGCTAAGCCACAGCCAACACCTGACTATTCCATCACCACTGCAAGGACTAAAAATCACTTCTTACCTGCAACGATTCACACTGGTGCTGACATATTCCCTTGGCTTGCACTGTCACATTTGTCTTCTGTTTTTAATCGACATCCTTCCAAATAGAAATCCGTTCTTTTTCAATGAGGTGGTGACTGACTTCCCTCATTAGTTAACTTCTTCCAGGTGTTTAAGACAGTCAAGAAGCCTAGTTATCTAATGTATGGCCAACGCAACGCCAATATCGCTTTTACAACGTCTAGATATAAACAATGTCTAGATATAACACCACTAACGTGGGCTTTCTAGTCAGACTGTGCGGTGAAAGGGGAGGAGGAGCTACAGTACATTTCCGTATAACATCTGTAGTTTTATTATTGTACGTTACAAACAGCAACATTTCAAGTAGAACTACACAGACCATAACGGCCACAATACCAGAAAAAGTGGCGTGGAAAAGGACGTAAAAACAAAGCAAAACAGAACAAATAAACATTAATCCTTTGTCGATATTTTGCATTGAATCGTAGGTCTTAAATTACTCAACCTCAATTTTAGACTCAAGTGCAAAAAATCCCTATATTTTAGACTTTTTTAGGCCTAAAATGGATAATGTGTAATTTTAGACTTTTTTAGACTTTTTTAGACTCCGCGGACACCCTGCAAAGCAGAGGTGCTCTACCCCTGGCAGGTCGGGAGTAGAACTGGCAACCTTTGGGCTACAAGTCTAATGCCTTTACATCAGAGAGAGGATGAGGCAGGAATGGGATGGAAACACAATAAGCAGACAAAAGTCAATTCAGAGTATTATCAGGATTTGCGGCATGTTTCAATTAAATTAGCATTGGCTTGCAGGAAATACTGTTTGCATCAGTAGAGGTGAATTCAGAAATCATAACAGAACATCTCAGCAGCATTCTTTTTTTTTTTGGGGGGGGGGGGGCAGCTTATCAACTATTACACGATTGGTAAGTCAATCAAGTCAAGTCAACTAACAATTAATGAATTAATTGACCATTTTGCATCCCTAGTAAGCCTAGTCGTGTTTTGATTACTTTACAACCAAGCACCCTAAACCCAACGCTTAAATGAATCTTATAAAACCTCATCTGGGGTGCATTTCTCCACAACATTGCAATGCAATTCCCTATTGGAAACCTAGTAAGTTGCTAACTAGTTAGCAACAATGCTTTCGAGAAACGGGGTCCTGATTAGCAGCAACCAATTCTGCATCAGCTGGTCCTACTCAAAATATTTTTGACATTAGTAACTAACAGTTCATCAACGGATTGGTGCATTTCTAGTACAGGCTTACTCAACATCTGTGCAAGAACCACTTGAGAAAATGAAAAAAAAACAACTCCGTAAGAAGGCTTTTTGACTTAGGGGTAGGAGAATTAGCCAAGCTTTGGAGCCACTGGTCCATGATGTTGTTTACTCATGCATACGCGGTGCTGCGCTGCCAAGTTACACACGTTCCAACATCTTAGCATGAGCGGAGCATTCCCTGGCTTCACTCTGGCAACACCACTGGCCACTGTCCTAAAAGAGACTTGGTGGTGCATTGGCAACTCCATCCATCTCTAAGTTTAAACCAGCACCGCTCTTCAGCTTCAACCAACCAACCGCCTCAGGTCAGGGGTCATCCATCCACACAGCTTAACCAGACTGCTCTGCATGACTCAATACCCAAAACAGCCGACCAAGCATGCAAATGCCACAGCAGACAGAGAGAGAGAGCGAGAGAGCGAGAGAGCGCGAGAGAGAGAGAGAGAGAGAGAGAAAGAAGGGGGGGGGGGCAGTATCACTGTTAGGAACCAAAGCATGCCAGCGAGAATGTCATATTTGCCGGCCGGGGGCCAGAAGTGAGTAACTGCTGATAAGATGTCTCTGATTGGTTCAAGCAAACTACTGGAGCAATGGTCAAATGGTCCAGTGATGGCACAATCAGAGGTCCTTATTGTTCACAGTCCGCGTGTGTGTGTGTGTGTGTGTGTGTGTGTGTGCGCGTGTTCGTGTGTGTGTGTGCGTGTGTGTGTGTGTGTGTATGTGCGCTGGAGCCTGATGGCTACAGTGGCTCCATGCTGTCCTCTAGCAGCTGTACTGACCCATTACAAAGGGCAGCTGGGGTGGATATGGCCAAATGGTCCAGTACAAAATCAGAGATTTGGATCTCCTCTTATGCTACTGTATGATGGGACTTTTAAAAGAAACATGAATACAAAAAAAGTTTTTATTCCAATTGTTAAAATAATGAATTTTGAAATAGGGCCTCTCTCCACATGATGCAGTACTGTGCAGGATCACTGTGATTGCAGAGGTGGGGAGTTAGAGTGTTTACAGAATCAGGATCTGCATTTTTGTTTGGTGACCATGCTTGCAAACAGTTTCTGAGTTTTGTACCTTTACATTACCTACCTACACAAATGACAAAAACACAAGTTCAACGACAAGTTCTTCACTGTAGGTCTATTGTACAATTCAACTGAACTCTCCAGTCTAGGCACCAACCCTTTAGTTCACCAACATCTCCGGTTGGCCAGGCTCGTGGCACAGCCTTGACAGATCACAAGAGTAACACCACCACACAGTAATCACTTAGCCTCATATGCCCAGATTGGCCAACTGGTACCAACACATGTATTATGATTAGCATTGTGTCCTAAAGAATAAGAAAAAACAATACATCCCACCTGCCCAAATCATTCATCACCTAAAGACAGCACCACACAGTAATCACTTAGTCATATGCCCAGAATGGCTAACTGGTACCAACACATGCAAGCTTATTATTAGCATTGTGTCCTAAAGAATAAGAAAAAAACAATACATCCTTCCTGCCCAAATCATTCATCACCTAAAGACAGCACCTTCAAAAAGAAAACCTGCATTAGTGGGGCTGTGCGGTTGTTACAATAGACTGCCAACTTTGGCATTGTTATCATGGGCATGCCAAGAACAGAGATAAACAAATCATTAATGAATTGGTTCCCCAGCACCAACGAGTCACATGAGGCAAAACCTGTTTTCATTCTGAGAGATAAGTGCTAACAAATTAACCCTTAGGACAGAAGCCAAAACACACCGGGAGAGGCGGGGAGGTAAAGACGAGTGAGGAGGACGGCCGGGAGGCTGCTGCTGCTTCAGGCATCTGCCAAGTGTCTCATGCCCGCCTCACGACCAGCTGGGCAGTTTAAAGGAGCCAGTCAGTCAATTACCATGGTTGCTAATGCCCTCCGTCAGACGACCCCCACATACAGGGCAGTGCAGCCAGAACAGAAGCCACAGAGATTCACTAAGCCTGGACACACTGCATTGCAGATATGGAATACTGGTGCAGGAGCCAGAGCGGGAAATTAACAAGGGACAGAGGTCATGACATCAACGTGGACAGATGCACACAGAAGAGTGGACAACTTCCACGTTCTGCAGTCTTCACAAAACTGAGAGGCCAGGACCTGGTTCATCTTCTCTGCAAACCTGCAACAAATATTAACTCAAGTCTTAGTCACACAAACACGCAATGCACAATTGACTAGTCATAAGCAAGCAAACTCACACTCCCTTCAGCAGGATGTTCTGCGCAGCTGTGTCTCTGTTCCAGAACACTGACTAGGCTATTCATCATCAGCCAGTCCAAGAACACACCTGGCTTCCAGTGGCAGTGTTTTGCTGAGCGCATTACCATCCAAAAACAATCCACCATCTGACTTCCTCCAGGAGTCTTACTTTAGACTTAGTGCTTCGTCATGCGGCAGGTATTGAGCAGCAGGCCAACAGAAGGCTCTGGCAGTGGCCTCGAAAGTTCCAACATAATTCCTGATGGCACCGTAATAAGGGCCTCTCCCTATATCGTAGGTTTATAAGTTACACCTACCAGTCCCTCGTAGTATTTGCCATTTTATATTAAATGCATTTTTTAGATGACATTATCCCTACTACCAATGTTCAGACCAAGCCTACACCCTTAGCCTTGCTCTGATAGGATTTCAGGAAAGGAGGAAGAGAGGGGTATGGCAGTTGTGGTGGGGGGTGGCTTGGGATCGAGTTGACATGACAAAAGAGGACAATTACACCCCTTGGCACCACCGAGGTGTAAAGACAGATGACAGGATGCAAAGCCATGAAGCGAAAAAGGTCGTGCTCAAGGTCAAAAAGGGTATTAGGACAGATCATCATCACCACCTGGGGTGAATATCCCAGTAGTTTTGCAAGTAGTCAAGAAGTGATAACCAAACAGAAAGTGTCAAAAAAAAGGCCATTTGACAAAGCTTGCTGTTTAACAGCACTTTTGAGATACAAACCATGGGAGTTAAAGTTACGGTCTGCGCATACTAAAGAGGCTGGAGGGCAAACAAGGACAAACTGTGCCATTAATTCAAGCCTACCTCCGCGAGTGGAACAAAGCAAACGCCAAGTCCATCTGTCTGGCGAACAATTCATACCAGCTGTTGCCATATCTAAAACTCACCACATGATTTACAGTGTTGTATGTGCGCGCATGCCAGCCTCTCAATCTTCACCCCCTTAGCTTAATGAGTCCAGAAATAGGCTCAGATTCTGAAAGATTTTGTTTATGAAAATACTAATTACACGATTACTGGCGGAGTAGAGACAAGCCAATTATTGTTCCCCATCCGTGCTGTGCGCTGCACCAGCAGACGTAGTTCAACATTTCTCATTAACCCCTCCAATCGAAAATGTCACAGAAGTCGTTCTGATGAATCACGGCAATTACCTTGGCATGAGATTTCCAAAAATAGACGCGTCATGCCACTAGGAATAAAACTTCAATGACACAAAAGCCATGCCACAAGGCATTTGATCTGTTGTTTTTTTCCCCAAATAAATGAATTCCTTCAATCCCTCAGGACAGGTACAGAGTGCTGTCTGTGACGCTAGAACACTCTGATCAGACAGATGTCTGGGTAACACTGACCCTGTGAAGGTCACTTCAACTAGCCCTGTGTGAATTACATTTGAGGCTTTATGGTTTTTTTGCATGTAATCCTTTTCACTGCAGGACTAAAAGTACTAGGCCCAACAATAAAAGCATTTTTGGCAAAAAAAATCATCATACAAAATATTCTTATGTCAATCTGACATAATTGTTGTCATCCATTTAGCTCCAACTATGGCTGAACCACAGTGGAATCACATTTAGTACACCACACCAACGGCTCACATTGATATCCTCATAACCCAACTGTCAACTCGGCTTACCGTACCATGCAAAATAACTCTTCCTGTCAGTGGGGTCAGATGAGGATGCAGACGTACGTTTGTCCCGGGATACTTCCCCATGCTTACCAGGAAGAGCTTAATTTAACTTGGATAATCTTACTATTGCACTCAAGTGCTGTTCAATGGAAAATGTGTTTGGGGCGCTGTTGAAATGCATCATGTCTTTGATGTAGAGATGAAGACATGAAGGACTAAACTAATTAAGTGGCCGACCGTAATTAATTACAATGTGAGGACATTTGTATTTTCCAGTCGTGACATAGCATCAGGGCAGCTGACAGCTTTGGCTGGGCCAGGAGAAAAGTTATATGAAATGGCTCCCCTCCCCGATACAATGTAATGAGGACCCAATTCTGGAACTCCCGACCCGGTCCCTGGACCTGGGATAACCTACCCCTTTGTCACCCCGGGTCGGCTTTCCTGCATAGCACCCAAAGTCATGCAGGCAGCCATTTGCCAAAACTTGCTACCATGCTGGCCTGTTGGCAGCGTCTGACCATCTATCTCATCAGGCAATCTATCCACTCGAGCTCATTTTCACAGTCATGAGGTAGCATCCCAGTTGCCATACACGACTCATGCAAGCAATAGCGTAGATCTCGGTGTGCATTTCAACTGACATTTTTATATTTACGTAATGCAGGCCATAAATTCAGCTGTCTGCTGTGTTCGCCTGACAATTGATAGCTTGTGTTCATCAATCAAAGCCATTCGAAGCAATATGTAGAAACTGTGAGGAAATGGAAGTGAATCTCTCAGGAGGAGTGATCGGCTCATATTTCTACCACCAAATCATCTGCAATGCAACAAGTCTGTGCTTTGCCTGTGTGTAGTCAGTGTTGCCAGATTGGGCGGTTTCCCACCCAATTGGGCTGCTTAGGATGGCCGTCTGTGGGTAACAGTCAAGAACGGTAGATTTATAGCCATAGAAATCAATACACAGTAACGAACATGGAAGCTTTCAGCACCAGTTTTCTGAAGTTGACATGTAACCTGCCCCTGCTGGAATCGCCTGCTATTTTTGATAAATGCCAACTAAGCCAAAGGGCCACATTCTGTATGTACCGGAGGGATTGAGTGGTCTTCTTAATCAAGGCTCTTCAGCTGTGTGTCTTTTCTATTGTGGTGCATCAGGCAACAGAGAGGCTCAAATCGGCGGATGTGGCGAGCCGAGCGAGGAGTGAGTGGACTTAATTGCATCATTTAGCTAGCGGATGAGTCAGAGGAGGGAACTCTGGGATGACTGCTTGGACTGGAGACACTTCACCCCCCAAGCTTGCTCCCTCTCTCGCTCTCTCAGAAGCCAATTCCCTGCTTTGGCATTTAGGCTATGTGCAAACGTGGACACGTTAGCATTCTAGAAGTATCTCTTGGGGAGGTCTGAAATGCAGACAGTGGCGTGACTTCATAACAGCGCTAATCATCATTTTTTTGCCGTTTGCACAGGCTGGCTGTTTCCACATGGGTTTGATTGGTCAGCGTCCTGACATCATGCACAAAAAGATTGTTGATCACAGTATAAGAAGAAGTCAACAGCACAAGACACAACTGTTTAAAATGAAAATAAATGAACAAATTAATACAAATTAACAAAGACTAACATTACTGTCATTTTGTACTGCCAAGATTATTTAAGAGCATTTCCCAACTTAACCTAGCTTTTTCTACTTTTGTCCCATAAAGAACTTTTATGGCTTTGCAGGTAATATGTCTGAATATGGCATAACACAGTGCAAATGCCGGTAGTTTAGTATTCTCTATTTGCATTGAGTGGTTAAAAATAAAATCAGGTTGATGAAAAGGTAAATCGTCAATGACTGCAACACCCACCTTACTCTAGTTTAACCATTCAGAGGAATTCAATCCTAAAAATGGCATCCTGACAACAGGACCCAACGTACAGGACAGGAGTCAAATTGATCTGCAAGACCATGTCAAGGCAATGGCGCAAGCAAGACAACGTGTCAGCATAAACTACAGAGGTTAGCACCTGCTGTTTTTTTCACAGGTTTTTGTAGCCCCAAGGCTTGCCTCACTTTTACAGGAAATGCTGCTTTATGAGAGTGAATAGCGTCAGGTAAGTCACTGCCGGCAGCCACATTGACAGTTGGTGTTGCTGCAGGGGGGCCAGCCTGGTGGGGTAAAGGCTGCCATCCATCGCTCTACTCAGGGGCCGGGCAGACACTGCCAACAGGGCCTGGGCCTCACCAGGAGCTCCCAAATATGAAGACAGGTCAGCCATTTATTTTGGAGGGTAGTACTAGAGGCTTGATACGGACAATGACAATGAGGAGGAGCTCTTACTACTGCACTGTCCTATTTAGTCTGTAGTAAGGAGTTTGTTATTATGATATGGTGCACACGATGGATAATAATGCATCTATGCATCTATGCATATGCATAATAATGCATATGGTCTATGAATGCCCCATCAGCCTTTCCAAAGGGTTTATGCCTTGTTTTTCAGGCCACCGTTATATTTCTATAAAGGGAGGGGAGGCCAGAAGGTATGAGTAGTGTGCTGCGCCCTGGTGTCTCGATACCCTGCTGACTGCGTTCTGGTTCTGAACACCGCTTGAGTGGCCTGAGCAAGATGACTCCAGCTATTTTTACAGTGTCTTGTCTTGCAATGCAGCTTGCAGGAACTCTGTACAGCCAGAGACAAAATGAAGAGAAGGGGGGAAGCAGAAGAATGAAAGACAAAAGGGAGCGCGAGAGAGAGAGAGAGAGAGAGAGAGAGAGAGAGAGAGAGAGAGAGAGAGAGAGAGAGAGAGAGAGAGAGAGAGAGCATGATAGAGAAGGAGCTGATGAGACATACTTGGGTTTACATGATGCCAGCGTCATACGTATGACATGTGTGATAAACATGATGTCAATGTCATAAATGTTTTATGGTCATGAAAAGTTGACATTGTCTGGGCTGTCTTTTTTACCATAACAGAATGCAACTTAATGACAAAGTCATAAAATGTTTATGACACATGTATGTCTCCGTTAAGACACTCACGTCATCATACCTACAATGCCGGCGTCAAGTAGAGTGTTACCAAAAGTTATTCTGGCTCATCTTCTTGTGTCATATTTTCACACAGTGTCACTGGTTGGCAAGTAAAACGGGCAATTAAAAGACTGGCTTGGCTTTCGTGTACACAGAAATAACAGTTGCCGTAGTCATTATTTAAAAATTAATGGCACTGTAGTGAAAAGCTGATGCAGCAATCTCACAGATGCCACAACTTCCGTATTATGCAGTCATCCACATCTTAAGCACAGTTCACTGACTAAGCGAATCCACTTGATCATGATGTTTAAAAAAAATGCATTCCTGTTGTTGCGGTTTACACTGTATTTGCCAAAGCAGCATACAGCTGACGGTAAACCTCTCTTGGACAAGACGGGAAAATGCAAGTAATGTGATGGCTGTCATCTGAGCACTTAATTAAAGACGACCGTTCCAAAATGTAGATTGGTGATGTGGTGATATCACCAATGAACCCGTCTGTCATAGCATTAATGACAGCCTGAAGCCAAAGGGCTGCATGAAGTCCATTTCTGTGATTTGTCAAAGTGGTTAACATTTCAACAGTACATTTACATCCAAACATGTCATACGCCGGCAGACTACACATGAGGACCTGTGTTGACGCTGTCAACAACTGCCACATCAAGCTGAATGAAAGATGGCTAATTACCAATTGCATAGAGCTCGCGACTGTTCAGAAAATGACTGCGGCAGCGCATACATCATGACTATGGATAGGTTAACGTTACCTTATGAGGCAACCTAGCAAGCTATAGTTGTACATCATGTCGTGACATATGGCTGTCTGCTAATGAAGGAAAACAAAAACGTAGGCCATTATCGGTCACACAATTTCAGATGTAGAGGCAAAGGTGTAGGAGTCTATCGTGCAATATTCGATAGCGAAGTGGCAAACTACTACAACCACAAAGGTTTGGAGAAAATGTATGGAATCGCTGCAGAGAGAATCAGCATAAAAATGAGACGGTTGAGATGGTTGTTCAACCATGTTAACTTGCAATGGTTTGTGCCAGCCAGGCTATGTTTTACTTACCTTAGCTACGACGTCACTGCTGCTGGGCATAAAACGACTGACTGAAGGAGTCCTGGTAAATGAGGCAATAGAAACCACCTTTATATTTCCTCGCAGGATATTTACTCTGATACACAGACGAGTCTCGTGTTTTGTCACTCTGACATCCCCACCACGCGCTACAGCACACTCACGCCAGATTCTTCTTGCAGAGATGAAGCTTCATTGGTGTGCTGCGAGTGGTCCTCAAGGCTGCTTGCGCATTGGCCAATACCAACATCCGTCTTCTGACAGTACTATAATTATCACCATTAGACCAATCATCGGTTGAGTTTAAGACAGACGTACCGCCCACACAAAATTCAGTTCCGTGTGTTGATAGGGCGAGCGCGCGTTCAAATATTGCCGCGCAGCTTCACCGCAAATCCTGCACCAGCACAAAAGGATCTGGAAAATGCATGCGCCTTTACTTACTGCTTCTCCTACACAACTTTCTCCATGGCAGCAGAGGTTGGTACCTCTCCTTTTCATGAGTGACACTCTATATATATATATATATATATATCAATAATACTAATAACAATAATAATAATAATAGGTCTTCCATATTTGAAACAGGAGCATTTTTATATTTGAGTAGAAATACATTTGCTCACACACTTACAATGCCATTGTCATAAGGTGCAATGTGTGGTTTATTCACAACCATTGATCAATCCAAATACAGGTTGACAGTGACTTTATCGGGATGCCATCACCGTTTGCTCTGCATAACTATTCACAGGAAGCTGCAACAGAAAAAAAAAAAAAACATCCAAGACATTTGCCCTCGCCTTAAGTGCTTCTATTAACTAGAATTGTCAAAGTTTTCTTTCATGATTTTGAACATTTTATTTTAACAGTCTGGATTGTGTGAAGCACAATGCCTAATCTATTGCTTCTATACCTCAGCCAGAGGAAAACACTGACATACAGTAAAGCTTTAGTCTCCCCTTTTTGTCTGATTTCCCCGTTTGTCTCCCAGCATCACACTGACACAATGTAGTAGTGGGAGACTGTATCCAAGTGCAGTCTACTAGTGCATCTACTGATGCCAGCAGCAGGGGCAGATATACCCCTTCTCAGTCTTTCATGATGAGAGGTGCCTTGACTTGGGCGGCCACCTCTGCCCCCATCAGCTCCTCCACGACGGCCAGGGCGAACTCCATGCTGGTGCCTGGTCCTCGGCTGGTGATGAGATGGCCATCCTTCTGCACGCGGGCCTCCGAGTACTTGAAGTGGTCTGCAAGGAGAGGAGAAGAATCATTGAATGAGAGTTAACCCATTTCGGCCTGGAGACACATATACGCTGCATTCAGGCTCTTGAGATTTGAGTTTTTCTTTAAAATGTGGGTATGTCAGAGCTGAATGAACACATTCTAATGCCCAATGAGGGTCCTAGCTTTTAAATGCACCTCATTTCATATTTGTATGTGCTTCGAAGGCTGCGATGCTTAGGTTTTAATAAGCACCTTTTCCTAAAAAGGGCTTAGGCTAAAATGGGTTACACAGGATTGGTATGAAAGCATAGCCATTCCTATAGTCACAAAGCTCTTCAAAACCCCTCAGTTCCAAATCAACTCCTGTCCTAACAAAATCCTACACATAAAATCGCAGATAAAATGTATTGCATGTATGCATTTACGATTATGTTTTACCAAGGTAGTGGCATTGAGACAGCAGACTATTTTGCAAAGTAGCATGGGCCAGGAAAGGAAATATAGAGGCACTATTTAATTCAAGACACAATCTTCAAAAAAAAGAATATTAACTTGATAAAAAAAGACAAGCATTTTCCTATTTCTAATTCTTCAAGGTGTGTGTGTGTGTGTGTGTGTGTGTGTGTGTGTGTGTGTGTGTGTGTGTGTGTGTGTGTGTGTGTGTGTGTGTGTGTGTGTGTGTGTGTGTGTGTGTGTGTGTGTGTGTGTGTGTGTGTGTGCACGTGTGTGTGTGTGTGCGCACGTGTGTGTGTGTGTGCACGTGTGTGTGTGTGTGTGCACGCACGCGCGCCATATGGGACACAAACTGCCGGCGTGCCATCTACAGTGCCCCCTGTTGTACACTCTCTGTACTGATGCTCTCTCTCCTCTCCTCTCCTCTGTGTCGCTTGATGCGTGGTGGTGAGAAAGGCTGAGAGTGCTCTATTGTCTCTATTGCCAGCAAGCCAGCCCCGTTTGCTGCATTCCCCTGCATTTCCTGTTTGGGGCTAGCCATCCTGCTGAATCATCAACGCAATATCCCCAGCAGCCTCTCCCCATCTCTCCCTCCCTGCCTCTCTCCATCTCCTGGTCTCTCTCTCTCTCCCTCCCTCTCTCTCTCCCTCGTTCCCATTTTAGACTACGCATATAAACTTACAACACAGTCTCACACAACGCATGATGCAAATACTATGTATGGGAACGTGTAGTCTGCGGCTACATTAAACATGCAAAAACACACTATGCCCCCCAACACCCCAACCCTTCTACCATCTATCTGCTACGCCATAGCCCGTCCAGATTTTACATACCCTTTAAACACACCCTCACAGTTTTCTTTACAAGAAACACATCATGTGAATACTATGTCTGAGATTGTGCACTCTGTGGCTATAGAAAACATACAAAAACACACTAGTTAGCAGACATGTGGACTCGAGTCCAGTGACTTTGACTCGAGTCAGACTCGAGTCAGCGGTGTGAAGACTTGCGACTTGAAATTTTAAGATCAGAAAGGACTTGCGACTCGACTCGACTTGCACGCCTTTGACTCGGGACTCGACTTGGACTTGACAGTTGTAACTTGCAATGACTTGGCGTGACTTGCCACGTTTGGTCTATTTTTTTTTGTAACAAGTCAGACCCTTGTTTGCAGAATGCAACAGCCCCCCACATTCTTTGTTTGACGTCACGTCGTCACGTCATTGCTTTAAGTGGTGCTATGCAGCCTGGACGCTGACCAGCGGCAACAGTGAAACACCATCTCCGAGTCTCCAGAACAAACACAGCCCACATTTTAAACCATCGCGGAAGTTAATTTGTCTCCCTCTCTCCACAACTCGTTTTACATTCTTGTATGGAAGTTTGATCTTATCTCTGATCTCGACACTCTGATCAACAAAATATTTTCTATCAATGTTGTAGGAAGAGTGTGTGGTGGGGAGTGTGATGTGCAACACGCGTCTGTATGCTGCATTGTGCGAAGCATATGCGTTTTGAGATGTCTGAAATCAGTTGAAAAACAATCTCCCACCTGCAGTATGAGACTAAGCTGGATGAGGTAATTTGCTGGTTGTGGAAGAGTTCGCCATAAAGTTATTAATGGAGCGTCAGACAATGGAGATGCAGATTTTGCCAACCGAGTTTGAGCATAGCCTACACAGCTAAAAGTAGCCTAGGTATTGTTCTTATAACGATATGAAACCTACGAAGTCGGACAATAAGTCAGAGTGGAGCATTGCGCAATAAGCATGCATTTGCTTTTTGGGAAATTTCTTGTGGACGAAAGAAATGTGACCGGCAAAAGTTGAGGGGACTCCAGTTAGGAGACAGCTGGCATAAGTTCACACTTGTAGTGGGTTAGAGTCAAAGTTTAACCGTTTCTTTTAATAGCCTATTTTTAACCTTATTAAATGGGCATCAGGACGCTATTTCACAGACTAACTCACTGGGCACATTCAATGCGTCTAGTCCATGGCTAAAGAAACGCAAGCCGACGCACGCTATTGCTGAGCGGTGCGAGACATGCATGGCTCGGCTTCCCGTGGATAAAGCGCCCTGTGCCCAACCTATCTCGCTCTGCTCCCATCTTGCGCTCGAGAAACTTGTATCTCATGGTGTCGTCTCAATCTTATAGGCTATTAAGTTTCTCACAGTTCAAACATGTTTTGGTTGGTAATTTTGGAAGTTTGGAGTCACAATTGCCGTTGCTTGGAAATGACAGGTTAGAGCAGCACGACACAAGCACTGGAGAACTGGCATGTTAAACCCTGCTTTCCAAATAAACAAAAATCAGGAAACATAGAATCAGAACTTTGTTTGGCTACAATCTGTGACGTGCACGGTGGATAACTTATTCTTTCTGAAGACGCATGCATACAAGTGACTTTGTGGGGGAGGGGAGGGCGATAGAGGGAGGACAGCGAGACGAGGGTGAGAGGCGCAGACAACAATGCGACACATTTTGACGTGACTGACTGCAAACGTCGGGCATTCAGTAACTGGATAGTAGCCTACTGCAAGCGGCACACCAAACGGCACAGGGCAGATTCATCCACTTAGAGAAAAAATGAGGAGCGAAGTGTTGGATAGGGCATTATACACCGTATTTCTTCCTATACTGTAGAAGCGCAGAACAAGTTTGGCTCGTGAACTGACATTCTCACGCCACGTTTAGGTCTAATTTGCATTATTTCAGACTACGGCAGCGTGCAGGCGAATAAGCCCCGAGAAGAAGTCTGGTAGGCTAATATAACAAGACGTGGATGACCATCCTGCAAACGAATGTTCTAGCGCGGACTTTGACGCAGTAAAATGTTTCGTGATTGGTCATTGCGGTGAGAATGTGAGGGGGAAACCGACAATGCCGATACAGCTTCAACAATGTTCAGGAATTCAATCCAACTAACTAATAGGCCTAAATTTGTCCTCATTTCTTAGCCCATGTGGACAATTGTCTTCTAGGCTAAATACTGTTGGCACAAAGCCTGCAGATAGCATAGCCTATAGTGCGCCGCACCATGCGCTCATTGGTGGGTTCACTGTCAGTGGTCAGCTTTTGGTTTAAAGATAATGAGATAAAATGCACCTGAGACAGGGCTTCCTGCTGAGCTGTGCTGTTAACTCATCATCCTGCCTCACATGTGTATCCCCCTCCCCCCATACACACACACACACACACACACACACACACACACACACACACACACACACACACACACACACACACACACACACACACACACACACACACACACACACACTGGGAGGAATAATAATAATTTAAAAAGTCTTTTCATTGATTACCCCTGCTGTATGTCATATCTTGATGAGAATGAGATATCCATCGCATGTTCTGTACCCAGAATATGAGCTGCTACCCTCTGGCAGGCGATTCAGAGTACCAGTTAAAAACAAGAAAAGGTTTCTGAATAGGTACAGGTTTTCTTTTGTCCCTGTTTCTGTTAACCTACTGAACGCAGGTCATTAACAACTACCATCCTGTAATGCCATGTATGTATGCGGGTGGTGGGCTGTGGTGGATATGCACTTGAGTGTTTCTATGTATGTGTGTGTTTATTGTTATTTTTGTTTTTTGGCGTCATGTGTATGTTGTGTGTATGTGGCAGCTATGTATGTCCAAGACAAATTTCCTTCGGGACTATTAAAAAGAATCTTGAATCTTGAATCTTGAATGGTGAGCTTAATATGATACCTTAAGGAAAATGGCATCTTTTAAAGCCAAACCAAAATGTTTACATTAGTCGAGTGGTACACTACAGTAAAGAGAGGGGGGGTTGGGTTGCACCTGTAAGACATGAACTACTTTAACCCTTGGCCTTTGTGGGTAAATTCATACATAGTAGCCTAGCCTCGGCTGTATGAAAGTGTGAATCCGTGTTTTCAGGTCGGAAGTGTAATATGCCTCCCTAATGTCTTGAAAAAAACTTTCCCCGTGACCACCTCAGCATCCCTGGCTTAGTCTACTTTTTTTCCTCATTGAAATTAAATGGTCTTAAAACAGTCAAGGCTTGTAGTTTCGGGGGTGTGGATTTAGGGGGTGCATTCAAAGTTTTTGGTCCTGGGCCCAGCCAAAGCTGTGGCCCTGTGCTCCTAGTGAAAAAGTTAACCAGAGATCTGCCCTTAGCGTTATGATGCTAGAGTCTGTATACAACCTTGACTAGATATGACCGGTCTTCTGCAGTTGATGGAACGGACACACACACACACACACACACACACACACACACACACACACACACACACACACACACACACACACACACACACACACACACACACACACGCACACACGCATGCATGCAAACAGGACTATTTGCCCACTGGACAGTAAATATTTGGCATATGGTTGCTCCTTTGTTTAAGTACAAATTCACATGAAATGTATTTTTATGTGAAAAAAATAATAAATTAAATGACATTTTACATACACAGCACAAGCAGTAATTTGGTTTAGACTGATTTCTCAGCAACTGTTTTAGTAATTGTCATCTTTTTACTCAGGTCTCATTATTATACTAATGAATTTATGATCGAAATTGTGATTGCAAATAGAAAATCCCTTTGTGACTTGTTAAGGACTTGAAAAAAAATGAGACTTGGACTTGGACTTGACTTGGCTGGGGTACGACTTGGACTTGGACTTGACTTGGTCAGATGTGTCTTGACTTGTGACTTGACTCGGACTTGAGTGGAAAGACTCGAGACTTACTTGTGACTTGCACATTAGTGACTTGGTCACACCTCTGCTAGTTAGTGCCAGAAAAGTTAATGTCCTGGAATGTTTTTCTTCAATTCATTATCTATTGTCAACCCATTACCTATCCATCATTTGCATTGACGTCACAATATTACGTAATCGATTTTGCTGGACGGCAGAAGTACACATTCGTACATAGGAATTATATGCAGACGAAGACAACTTTGACCATAAAATACCAAAGAAACACGTAGTTCTTGTATTTTTTTTAAACGGGATATGTACCTGGCGTTATCAGGCTAGGTTGGCCACGGTGGATGTGTTCAAATCATAGATTTATTCAAATGTATTCTGCTCCACTAGATGGCATAACGCGGACGGGCGGTACGATAAACTGGGAGAAGAAGAGAAAGTTGTTGCTTGCTTCCAGCCATGAACTTACTCTGCCTGCGATATATTTTTTTTATCCCGTGTTTATTTTCTTCAGTAAAGTTGTGAACTTAACCAAACCTCTGCATTGGCAAATAATAAGCACATTTATGCACCGTTTCTTCATTGGTGGCTGGGCACCGCGGCTGCATCCTCTTCTTCGTGGCATGGCACAGGTAAGATAATGCTGCTAACCTAACTTACAAGGCTACAAGACGCACGGTACATTTTGTGTCAGGCATTTCGCAAAGTGGTGTTTTGAAAAGCATATATTTTCATCTCAGATGTATCTTGTAGGTTAACTTGAATTCTCTCGCTTCGTTTCATCCAAGTGGATTTCATTGTTGTTTCAGTCTGCACAATGTAGGCAAATATGAAATATAATTCTATATCTTATCTTCTGTTTACATATCCAATATGTTCATTTGTACTGTATTATTATTGACCACTTATGTTACCAGTTCATCACTGCTACCTGTCCTGTCTTGCACTTTCTGTCTGTCTGTAATTGTCAGTCCTGTCCTGGCATGGTAGAGAGAAAACGTCGTTTCCCTTGTATGACCATAAGTGACAATAAAAGCTGACTTGACATACTTCAATGTTTCAAATCGGTGTTGCATTACATTGCACTTGTAGAAACACATAGGACAGAATGTCGGTTACATACTTTGATTAAATAATTTTGATTTGATTTGATTAAATAAATCATTTGAAAAGATGACCTTCACAAGAGAAAGAAAAGCACAACAAACCTGTTATTTATCTTTTATTGTTTTTATTGTTTAGTAATTGCAGGTTCATCAGTCAGGTGGTCAGCACCCAAACTAAAACCATGCGTCATGGTGGCCAGGAATTGCATCCCAGCAGCACAGGTAAATACATGACTAGTAAGTTGGGATGAGTGTTATTTTCTGACATTTTTACATCACAGTTTAATTCAGACAATATTGCCAAGGGAGTCAATTATTCAGTACTGTACCAATACATTACAATGCATGGCTAGATCATTTAAATAGCATGTTTGTCTTTTCTTTTTTTCTAATTAGATGGGGGAGCCAACATGAAGAGGTGTCCAGAGAGGCTTCTTCCTCTTTGGCTTTGCAGCAGCACCAGGACCTCACCATCAGTGATGCTGTTTCATCCATCGGGCCTACCCTTACATTCCTCCCCTGATGCACTGATCACCTGTACCAGTTGCTGGAGTTTTTCAGAAGGGCTCTAAATTAACTTTTTTTATTCACTAGTAAGCCAAAATGGCTAGTATGTTAATCTCCAAACATACCGGTACATTAAAATAATGGGTCAAAGTGCCAAGTATGTTTTCTTTTCTGCCAGCAAAACTTAATTTTCCCCAGCATTTGGCTGGTGAGCCCTGTTGTCATTGATGGTGAGTAGCTGTGATAATAAATAACTGAAATGATGGAAGTCCATCCAACATGTCTTGCTTATTTTATTGTACTAATACAACAACGTAGAACATTTTCTGTGAAAGCCCAACTGGGAAACTCCAACTCCCATTGATATTGTGTGACACAGCACACAAGTGTTCACTGCACGAAATTGCATTTTATGCCTCACCAGTGCAAGGAGGCAGCCCCTAATGTTACCCCAAGGGAGCAGTGTGGCGGGTACCATTGTCAGGGTACCTCAGTCATGGTGGAGGATTGGGGAGAGCACTGGTTAATTCCTCCCCCCACCAACCTGGTGGGTCGGGGAGTCCAACCGCCAACCTTTGGGATACAAGGCTGACACTCTAACCACTTACCCATGACCGCCTGTCAATCTTCAGTCTAGTCTAACTAATTATATTGTCTCCACTAAATGTATATCTCAGGTGACATGGGTATACTGGAATGGGGATAGTGCTGTGCGTAAATAATTAACCCATTTTCAGCCTGGCACCAAAATGCCAGCTAATTGCCTATGCCCCTTTTAAGAAAGGTGTCCTCATCCTATAAAAAAACCCCAAATTAACTAAATAAGTCTCTGAAGCACATACAGACATGATATGAGTTTTAAAAGCTAAGACTATCCTCTTGCCTTAGAACATGTTAATTCAGCTCTAACATACCCACATTTAAAAAAATCTAATATGCCATGCCTAAATGCTGTGTCGCTCCAGGCACCTAGGTCAATACAACGAGTACACAGCATCCAGCATCAATGGGTTGACTATTACAGGCCTAGTTCAGATAACCATTTATTAATATAAATAAGTACTTGCACGTCTATTGTACATGTCCACCCCACAATAGATATCCCCTCCCATCACCTACAAAACCTTGAAATGTATTTGTACTTTGTGTCTAAAAATAAAGTCTTTGAGCCATTGAATGAACTGATTACTACATTGAGTTGGTGTGATTAAGAGGTTGAAATCGGCTAAACTTGACTTGGTGTGCTGGACCTCTGGCTCTTCCATACATCCAATGTGTCATGACATCAGATCATCACTCTTCTCATCTGGAGAAACAGAAAGATAACACTTAGCTGACACTTATCCAAAGCAACTTCGTTACTCACAGTGAATTGTCCCTGCAGCATGGGGCTTGGTGCCTAGCTCATAGGCCTACTTCAGCCTGGATGGGAGGTGAAGGGAGAGGTGTAGGATGGGATTTGAACCTGCAACCCTCCAATCGTAATACCACTTCCCAAACCATTAAGCCTCTGATGTGTGTGACTGATTTCAGAGGGCAGACAATTTGGATGACAACACAACAAAGAGGTGGACTTCATACTAACAACATCGACACTGGTGGGCCTATGCATGTCATTATAAATAGGCCAGCATGGATAAGGTGATTGGCATTTCATGACAGCATCATGCTGAAGAGTAGGCCTACTACTTGGGAAATCAGCGCTAGAGATGTACACATGGTTTATTTTTACATTTGAACCTTAACAGTATGAACGTCATAGCCTTGCTATTTCACCAAGAGCTTTATGAATTCCGTGTTTATGTTACAGCCTGCAATAGCATACGTCCATCATAGCGTATTGATGCTGATAATTAACGTTAATCATGGAAAGCATCTTACATTGACCACACAGAAAAAGCCACTGAAACTGCACATTAGACTTAAATTAACTAGCGTTCACGAATTAAGAGACAAATGATGATACAAAGGATGGCAAATGAGAAACTTACCGTGGTGCTCATCCAGCTACTTGAGTAGGCTAGTTTGATGGTTTTCCAGTTGGTTGCCGCGATTCACCTCAGCTTTCTCGTTTTATTTTGAGATCCAGTGAAAAGTCACGCCTGGGTTGTAACCCTATCTGTTTTTGTAACAAACAGCACAATGGGTGTTCACGGTGTTTAGTTTATCGTCGATCTATGTTACGTTATGAGTTACTAAACGTTGCGAGTCCCATAGGAATCCATTCATCAATGCGGCACTCTTGCCGTCCAGTAGCCGTCCACTAGAACGTTTGACGTCACATGCAAATCATGGATAAGGAATGCATCCGTCCTCTATTTTACCAGGGTGTTCCCAATGAGACACTAGTAGCCGTGAGCCCTGGACATCCCTGCACTTAATACAAGTGATAACGCAAACACTGTAGATCGATGCACCTGTATGATTATATGCATGATCATGAGCATCAGCTATTTTTTTTCTGTGAGTCTGACACCTTGGAAAAAAACTCCCTTAACATTCACTAGAGCAGTGTTTCCCAACCTCTTCTGCCTTACTTTTTTTGTCACACCATGACTGAGCGTCCCCTCGCTCATGCTCTTTATATCTTCCTCTACCACAATGTCACTATGTTTCATACATTTGCAATATTCATTTTTTTTCACGTACCCACTCACAGAAGTGTGCTCACGTACCCGTAGTGGTCCACGTATCCCTAGTTAGGATTCACTGCACTACTAGATAGGGGTGTCAATTCAATAATCGATTCAGCAAAGGCCATAATCGATGCGGCATATTTTTTAAATTTCAATTACTTCTGTGGTCATTTCCGGAGCGAGCAAATTACCTTTTCAATTAAATTACAGCACTTCAAAGCATTGAAAACTGCAGGACTGATACGCACAACAGCCAATAAAATGCTGTTAAGTATCTGACTGCTTTGTATTGCCTCATTACTGATGAAAAAATTGCCTTGCTTTCAGCAGAACTGTAATGCATTACAAGGCATCGTAGAATCTGATTTGAATCGAATCGTTACCTCCCGAATCGTAATCGAATCATAAGGGCAGTGCCAATGCACACCACTACTACTACAGTACCGTTATTTTGGCTGACTAAGACGGTAGAAATAAATGAGGGGGGATATGTTGTTCACTGATGTTGCCATGTTACGAGCCCAACATGCAGAAACTAAAGCTTGTCCTAGTGGATAGGACTACTGTACCTCCATTCATCATCTTGTCCTTCATGGCAGGGTGGGTGGTCACAGTGCTACCATAGGCAATACCATGGGCCAGCAGAGCGGTGGGACCTGGACAACACATGAACACACAACATGCATTAGACCTTATTTAGCCATCACCACACATTTATACTGTACACACTGCCACTGCACACATACCAGCAGCACATGAACATGAGAACTGCTTATTCAGTATTCCATCAAGTTCATTTAAGTACATCAGTGCCCCCTCCCAGAATGCATTTCTTCTGCACTCATTCCCCATTACTGACCTATGCATACTATACACACGCATGTGCACAAGTACGCACACACACACGCAGGAAGCACTCTAGCGCATTCAGACCTCATCACGTATATACGTGCACACACTCGACTTTTATGTTATTTAGGCTCAAAATAACTTGAAATACATCATGATTTCTTTTTTAAATCCCTAGTATAGAGTATGGATTTATCTACAAATATCCACACACACACACACACACACACACACACACACACAAACACACACGTTTACAAACAGCCAGGAACCTGAAAACTCCAAGTTTTAAAAAAAAAGAAGAAGATTAGAGGAAAAACCAACGTTGAACAAACTCTGTTCCTCTGCCACTTTTAGATAGGGCAAGCGGATGCTGACTGTGGCTTCCGTAGATGTCGAAAAGCCTCTCGTTCGGAAAGACCTTGTAATCCTAACTGTCTGACTTTAATTTTTTTGCAGGCGTATTTTCTCTCCCCCCCAACCCTCAGAGTCACCTCTAGGACTGTCACATCAAACTAGTATCACGATAGCCGCGCCATAAAAACCCCAGATCTAAAATTAACAGCATATATAGTTTCCATCAATCACTGCGCCGCCCGATTTAGACGAGCGGGGAGGAGGGAGGAGGTTGAGAATAAAGACGTAGGGTGAGTCGGGGGGGACTGGTGGTTAAAAATAACAAGACTTTTGTTTGCCTCTGCAGATAAGGTTGGCAGCGTCCTCCTCAGCACTGCAGAGAGTGGAGGCAAGTGAGACGCATCCCAGACCATTAATAAATAGCAGGGGCCCTTGACTATTGATTATACTGCTGGGCTGGCTTCCTGCCCGGTCTTCTGTATTACACATCTCCCTGGCAGGGGAGGGGAGGGGAGTAGGCAGGCAGGGGGGATGCAGCGGTCTGACAGGTTTAAAAAACCTTCTCCTCTTACATGCTCACCGCACACTGCACAACACAAACACACACACACACACACACACACACACAATACACGAAAAAAAAAAAACACAACGCGCATATACACACACACACACACACAATAAAAAACACAAGGTGCACACAACAATATACACACACAAACACACATCCCACCCGCTCAGAATGAATAAAGGGCAGGCAAGTGAACGCTGGTCGTTTTTGGAAAAAAGTCACGGGGGTCAGACGAGCCTGATCATGGCGGTCAATGGATTTCTCTCTCAAAATAAAACAAGGGTGGCTTGTCTCGGCTGTTACGCCGCAAAAAATAACTCAGCGAGCAACTGATACCTTCAAAACCCACACATGCTGCCGATTCTTGAAAAGTTAAACGGACAAAGTGCACCTAATGACATTTCAACTCGACTTCTCAACATCTCATTTCATTTTCAACTATTGCATTTGCAACGTCAATACGCCGCTGCCGCACTTACTGTAACATCAATATGCTGCACTTTAATGATGTGATGAACTGTGGTACATGTGGGTACTAAAACTGTACATGACAAGTGTAGAAGAGTGGAAGAAAAATATGCCTTAAGGGAAACCTGACTAGTGTTGCTGGTGTAACTCTCATATCATGCTAGTGGTAACAGTAGTAAAATCTGGCAGCCTCAGGACGCTGCATACGTTCACTCATTATGGATTCCTCTGGGTGGGCTGGGCTGGGCTGGGGTGTGTAAGGGTGTGTAGGGGAGAGTGTCAAGACATTTTTCTAGGACGCCCTTAGCTGTGTTTGGCCACGCAGCACTACAACTACACTCCGCTAGGCTCTCAGCACTACGGCTATGCTCCGCTAGGCTCTCAGCACTACGACTATGCCCCGCTAGGCTCTCAACACTGCCACATGGGCCTCCCTGTCCTCATTCACGGAGTCCTTACAACGCCCTTGGCTTGACGAACGTGCCCAAACACATACGCACACAAACCCGTACGCAGACACATCTTTATCTTAGTCTCTCTTGTTCTTGTTTCTTTATTTCTCTCTCACTCTCTCTCTCTCTCTCTCTCTCTCTCTCTCTCACTGTCACGCCGTCTGTCCGTCCGTCGTGCTCTCTCTCTCTCTCTCTCTCTCTCTCTACCGCTATTGGCGCCGCACTAGTCTCAGTTAACAGCCGCTATGCTCGTTAGCGTGTCCCCTCAACAGCACTGGCGAGTGCGATGACAGACCGCCATCTCTTCCCTGTGTTCTTTTTAATGGGAACAGCTGCACAGACACTGCAGTTAAACCCACAACTATGTTGGTCTGCACCGTCTCTCGCTCACATCACTGTCGTCTAAGACACGTGCTCCGTGGCTATTTCGGAGACCTATCGGTTTCATTGCAACATCAATTTCTGCTACAAGATTCAATATTCTTTTTTTGTTCGTCCCGAGGTTGACTGCTTTGCAGATCTGTGCAATGGCGAGTGGTTTGTAGTTTGGTTTGTGTGCAAAAGTGCTTGTGGGGGTGATGGTGAATAAATTTGTAGGACCAAACATCCAAATATAAGGGTGTGTGGGTGTGTCTGTGTGTGTGCATGTGTAGTACAGTAGTGTGCATATGGGTGTGTGTGTATGGGTATGTGAGTTGGTAGGAATAGAGGGGAAGAAACCTGCATGCATGTGTGTGCATGCGTGCGTGCGTGCGTGCGTGCGTGCGTTGGGCAGTATAGGGGGTTAGGCATTACCTGCGCAGATGGCGGCAATCAGCCCCTTCCTGCCCTCCTGCTCCTTCAACACCTCCTTCACAGCTGGAGACTGCAAAGAACGACAACATAAATAACACAACAACAAAAAAAAACAAGTGCCTATGGCAGGCGAGCACGCGCGCGCGCACACACACACACACACACACACACACACACACACACACACACACACACACACAAAACTACACTTGCAGTGAGCTCAGCACTATTTTGCGCCATTCAGCACTAAAGGGTCAGCGTGTGGAGATCTCCATCAATTATGCATGCGTTGGCTTTAAAGGCAGAGATCATTGGGTACATTGATTGTGGGTGGACTTGCTTGGCAAAGGCCCCACTGGAGACTCAATAACAACTATACTAGAAGTTGGTGCAACCAAGACACACACGAAAGATAGAGAGAGAGACAGAGAGCAAGAGAGAGACAGAGACCAAGAGACCGAGAGATAGATGGAGACAAGAGAACGGCTGTAAAACAAAGAGATGGAGAGGAAGAAGTAGAGAGTTGGTGAAAGAAAGAGAGAGTCAGAGAGAAACACATTAAAAGGGAAAGAAAATCAGAGGATGAAGGAGACACACAAGGCGAGAAAAAGTGGAAAGGGAGAACGGTGAAAATTCTCCAAAACAGGCAGAGGAGATGGGAGAGGAGAGAGAAAGTGGAGTGGGAGTGATATGGTTCGCCTAAGTGGCCAGTCGTCTGAAAGCTCCTCTATAAATAGAGCCTTGAGGCTGGAGAGGAGAGCGGTGTGCTGCAGATGTACCGGCTCACCTCAGAGAGGTTCTGCGCCCCCGGCCCCCCTCCTGGCAGAAGCACCACGTCATACGGGCCCTGCAGAACACAGCACACCAATTTGGGTTCAGAAACATTCCACTACAACATCATTATTTCACCTGTATTCACATAGTACATATTCAATTAAAACGATAATTCAAATATTGGCAATCTAATTTTCTGAATGTATTGAACACAGACATTACTGAGGAGTTAGCCATAAATAAATCTCAGACACAAAGTTACTAACGTACATTTTAAAAATGTACTAAAAATACAGACCTGCAGAACTATAATGGACCATCACTCAGCTGGGGCATTAGAGTGCAGCCCTATGATTTTGCTGAGTCATAGTGATGTGAAGTAAATCATCTCTGGGGTGACACACAGGAGTTCAAGGGCGCTATTCAATTCCACCCTGACTTTCATTCAGAAAATGTACACCAGCCTTGTGTCAACCATTCTGTAGAGGTCATATTATGTGCATGGCAATGCATGATAATCAGTGATGAAATAAAACATTGCCGCATGAAACAAGGACAGGCCTATGGTGTTCTGTAAGCACAGTGATATACGGTACAGGGCTGTCGTGATGAGGACAATGCCAGGAATTTGTTCTTGCAGCATTGCCGTCCTACAGAGTGAATAGTAATGTGCTGCTGCACCTACTGCAGTAGGAGAGCTCCACACTGCCCTCCACAGGACTAACGCTGTAAGTGTAATACTGCAGGCGGGATGACATGACCGTGATGAAGCTTCATTTTAGCAGTCTAAAGGTAAATAGTGGTGGAAGCCAGACTGATTTCCTAGGTCACTGCCATGATTAAATCAATTAAGGCATGCAATAATGCATACAATACAAAAATAAAATGAAGATGGTCAGACCAGATATTCTAAGACTATACAGTGCCTTGAGAAAGTTTGGGCACCCTTTAGGAAAATCATTACATTGGTTTATTTCTCCTTGAGCTTTTAAAGTAACAACTTCATTTTAACACATGTTAAACTGTAGGGTAAGAGAAACATTTCAGCAGTGGAAGAATTTTAATAGGTGTTACAGACACAATTTTATGCGGATTTAAACAAAAATAGGCGTGTGCATAAATATGGGCACCCCAAAGCAGGTATGCCATTAATATGAAGTAGAGCTCACCGTTGCAGCACAAATTGGTTTTAATGACCTTGGAATCCCTTCAGTCACCAAGACAGATGTGATTGGTCATTAAAATGTTTTTTTAAATCATACATAATAGCAGACTAGGCTTGCCCTTTGTTCTGTCTTGGAGAGTGGCAATATAGTGGGCTCTGAACAACTCTTTGCAGACTTCAAACAAAGATAATGCATTACTATGAATAACAAGAAAGGTACACCAACTAATCTGGAAGTCTTGGACAATGTTTCTCCACAGCCAGAAATGGAAATCCACTTGAATGGAAAGCCACAAAAATGGTCCTCGCGAAAGGAAAATGTACTTTGTTGAAAAATAGTTAAAAATGCATGGGTAAAGGATGGTAAGAATGGTAACAGGCACACTACAGAACACCTCCATAGAACTACAAGATCATAGCTGCTGATAGTGCATTGGATGTGTGATGCATACAAAGGCTTTCCTGTGTATCCATCAGAAATGAGTTGTTAAACTTATGCAGAAAGCTTATCTGGACAAGTTATAAGCATTTTGGGAAATCATAGTGTGGTCAGATGAGACTGAGCTAGAGTTATTTGACCTTAACAATGGGAGGTGGACATGGCAAAAAATGCACACATAAATTCCATGACCTCTGGCCTAAAGCACACCAGTGTTTCCCATACATTGAGGAAACTATGGCGGCCCGCCATAGTTTAAATTTTACGATTTCCGTTTTTGTTAAAAACGATTTGAATTACGATTTCCTTCGCATTTTCCTCCTGGAGTAAATACATCCTATAGAGAAAACCACAAGTGCTTGAAAGACAGAGGGATCAAAAGCCTAGTCAAGTTGTTATAGTTAACTTGGGTTTGGGCAGGGACGCAGGAAGTGGGGTGCTCCCGGTGCTGGACAACAGACGCAGCTGCATCATAGCCTTTCTACCAGAGATTTTTTTTAGGAAGCTTTTCCTCATTGTTATTCTAAAATAGAAACACAAAATATGAATATTTTCTACTTTTTTAATACTTATAAGTAGTTTGAAATGTGAATGCAATTTTGGTTTGAAATGAGTGATAAACTTTTAGACCCCAACCAGACCGGAACAGTGGTGTAGAACGGTGCAGCCAGTGACGCGGGAGAGATTGTTTTGTTTAGCTTGTGGTGTAAAGGTAGTAGGCTAATAAATGTGGTATTAACAGCGATGTGTTGGCTTGGGCATGCATCAACATGCACAGTCTTAAACCAATTGGAGGAGCTAACTTGTTGTGAAGAGAAGTCTCATCAGTTTGGTGATCAAATACGGACCAACTAAGCAAGGAATTAGGTGAATTTAAGGTGCGACGGGAGAAGGGAATGTCACCAAAATTGTGCGTCGTGTCAGGTAAGAAGTGACTTTTGTTCCTTGCGGTGGAGATTGGATTCGTAGTAGCACATTGGTAGGCTAGGTCTTGCCTATTGCTGGTGAAGTCTATATTAGCCTCGGAGTTTGCTATGGGGTGAATCTGTAGCACAGCCGATGTTGTGCGTGGCTTATCAGCTGTTGCCAAAGTTGAATTGCCGCGGTGTGAAATGGCTGTGCTATTGTGCGATTGTTAGACTTGTAGTGGTGGCGATTTGTTCCTTTTGCCTCTTGCTGCTGATTTGACCACCGTTTAGCCTATGGCCTACGTCAAATGCAAACTAAAGGTGGCTTTCACACTCTCCCTGTATCAATAGCCAGCAATGGCACGAGCTGCTTTGGCGCTTAGCCTACTTCTCTCGCCGATCACAGCACAAACTCTTTGGCCGTCAGAGTGTAATCACATACGGGACGCAGTATGCCTGTCGTGCGTGCTTTTGTGCGCGGGCGGGGAGACAGGGCAGTTGTCCTGATCGTATGCATCTTGAGATACACAGTCGCAATTGCAAGACAATCTAAATTGTTTGAAAGCCCGGTCACCTCTCACAAGTGCATCGCATAGCCTAGTCATGTATTTCTACTAATTTCACACATTGTAGATTGCCCATGGAGAAGAGAGAAACTGTCACGGCAGCGCGATTTGCTCTTGAACACGCCCTCACCTCCACATTAGGTGCGCGTTTCCCTTCCGCAAGAAGAACTTAATAATTTTGAAGTGAAATGTTTAACAAACAAAAAAGGTAAAATCTAGTCATCCTTGGTTAGGCTACATAAAACATGAAGAAGTTAGTCAGATGGGATTCGCCATTCTTCATCCTAAAATTGATTAGAATGCAGGAAATTGCATCTAAAAAACACTTTTTTTTCTGGGAGAGGACTCCCAGAGTCTCCGCCGACCACAGCACCCCCTGGTCAAAATGATTTCCTGCGTTCCTGGGTTTGGGAGCAATATAAAAAAAACTTCAGAGAAGGGACAGTTGGGATGAGTTTACTAACACTCCCCAGGCTTTGTTTTACAGTTGTAATGAGTTAGGTGACAGGCCTTCATTGACACAGCAGAGGAGACATCGGGCTGCATAGAAAATGTGAATATAGACATAAATGTGTAATATGTTGTTCAGCCCTTTTAATGGAAGGAATTTTGAAAAACTGGCCCTGTGACCAGCACCCCTCATGTAGAATGTGTATGCCTATGTGTGTGGGGGAAAAGGCATAGCCTACCCTCTTAGACCCTTTTTGTCTATGCGTTACACACAGTGATCTTAAATTCTTATCTCTGCTCCTATTTTGTTTTATTATTGTTTTCATTATATAGACCCCTGCATGAGGGACAAATGAAACTGTGTTGTAAACAGAAATGATTCACTGTACTGCATTTTTTTGACAATGACAATGTACTACTATTATACATGTCATGGGTAAAATGGGTAGCCTTATTTCTCAAAATATAAATGGCTGAAATGTTGGCCCAGGCCTATAGTTTCTCCATGCGCCAATGTCATACTGTACTCATTGTTTTGCCGTTTTTCATTTACGCTGTGTGAATACAACTCCCCCACCCCCCCCTCCCCAAAGGCCCGCGTGAGAAGACCCCCCCCCCGGAAAAAAAAAATCCCTGCTGCCCCCATAGTTTCCAAAATTTCTGTGGGAAACACTGCACACCCTGCTATAGGTCTGCGTGTCTGGCATACACACTGTAAAACTTATTACAGCTGAGGGCCTCACTAATTATTTTCAAATAGCATATTTTTCAAAAGAATGTTCAAGTGCCAGTCACAAAATTAAAGCTGAACAGAGTTTGGACTTTCCAGCAGGACAGTGTTTGCACTGCACTGATCAAAATTCAACAATGAGTTAATGCAAAAGAGCAAGTACAATGTCTTGAAATGGTCATACTAATCCTGGGATATCACCATCATTGAAAAATAATTAATTTATTTGAACCAGGATGTCTAAAGAAGACAGATGAGTAACCTGACTCAATTAGAGAGGTTCTGGATAGAATAATTAAGTTTACTAACTATTCAGTAGCACCAGAGGTTGGAACTTGTTTTCTTGTATAGCAAGTATCCACAGGCCATTAGATCAGCAAAGGTGAGCTCTACTTCATATTAACGGTATACCTTCTATTAGGCGGCGGGCCAGAAATCCTATCTTGCAGGTTCGTCGGAGTGATCAGGTGGCAACTTGTTTTTTGCTGATATAAGTACTTGATAGTACATAAATCAATATTCTAAGTGTTGCCATCGTCAAAAGTTGCACATTGATTTAAAAAACAAAGGTTGAAATAGCGACATTTGGTAATGTGGGAATTTAATTAAAGTTGGCCATTCAACAGGAAATGTGTCACCAACTCCTTATGGAGTGCTTCACACGTGTGAAACTTCACAGATTACTGTGTCTTGTGCCTACCAACATTTCTTTATGTGTGAAATGGCAGTTAGGCATAGCGCCACCATGTGGTAGGTGAATGAACTGCTTGAAATCACTGCAGCTACTGTGTATTTCATATTATGAAAAAAAGGATGAAGTTAATGTGTATATTCTATTAAACATACTTTGTGAAAAGTTTTTTGATGTTGTAAAATAAGAAGATGGCATGGCAACAAAAGTACCACAGGTTAACAATTAATTTGAACTCAATATACATTGCTTGACATTACTGATAATTAGCCCTCTACTGCACACAATATGGCTATGCATGATTTTTTTAGTTCATTTTGAGACATTTTATTGATAAAATATATTTTATTTTTTTGGATTATTTATCCTGTAGGCCCAATATTCTTATTTTTATTCAGTTTAAAATTGAACAAAACACGCAATTACCTCACGTAAAACAGAGGTGCACAGTGATGGAATGATCATTAGGTTTGTGTGTGTGTGTCATGTTAATGAGACTGGCTGCTTGGTGTGGTGGTCATATTGCACATTTGGCACCCCGAGGGCCTGTGTTTGAAGCTGGACAAGCAAAGTTATCCCCATTTGCTGGTGTCAGAAGTGGGATTGCTTTTAGATACGCCATTGGAGACACCTCCACTGCATGTGAGCCATAATTCCGTGCAAGTGACTACAAGGATAGGCCTAATCTGTAGGACTCAGGCAGGGCTGGCCCGAGGCATAAGCAAACTATTCAATGGCTTAGGGCCCTGCCACCAGCCCACCCTGGGCAGCAAAGTTCCAGGAAGAAATGAACTCTATACTATATTCCCTAGTCCTAAATTTCTTTCTCAGCCTCGATGGAAACAGGAGGCATTATGCTGTATATCGGGGGACACCTCAATGATGGTGGATACAACGTCCTTTTTCATGTACCACACTTAATTGTACAAACCCTACAATAAATGCAGAATATAACTAAAAGTAATAGTTTTGAAGTGAAACTAAGATATTCCTTTGTGATAAATGGCTTTCTGGGAAATTTTGCTCCAAGAAGTGCATAATGGGCACATGATCTACAGACAGCCTGTCTACTGTATGTCCTTAGCTCCTAACCCTCACTTGTGCAAGTAAATGAAGCTTACAACGCATCTGATGGTGAGTAGGTGGTGGTAGGGCCCCCCAGATGAAATTTTGCTTAAGGCCCCATAAAGGCTTGGGCCGGCCCTGGACTCAGGACCCTAGTTATGAGTGAAGCCTAGAATAAATGAAGTATGGCGGGAGTTGCGTGGGGAACACTGTGGGTGTGTAAAGCATAAAAGATGTGCTTCCCAAGCAGGAAGGCAGAGTTGACTAACATCCTGTAGAAAGAGACTATAATATATAGAGACAACAGTTAGTGTGCTTTGACTTTATCAATGAGTCTGATTCTTTAGGTAGGCTCCTACCCAGTACCACTATTGTAGTACCCAGGTGGTCTGAGTTTGAAGCTGGATACGGCAATTCTCCCCCATATTTAGAAGAATAATAAGCAGTAGTTAATACTCTATTTCCCCTCCTCTACCATAACTCCCTCTCTTCTACATTTAGATGTTCATCACTGACATTGCTGTCCTACCTAACTTCAGATGAAATTTCTCTAGCATGCAGATCCTGATGCGCTCATCCATAAAGCATTATTACATTAATTTTGTTTGTCAAAATGTGTATAAATTATAAGATATCAGATATGTATAAGATATTTCCAATTTACTTTCAGAACATTTAGTTTTTGTCTTTACTGGATAAAATATATGTGATGATGTGGTTACACAACCACACACAAACAAAACAATAATAACAAAGTCACCCAAAAAAGTACCCCTTTATCGAACAACGTTGCATTGAGGCAACGCAAAGACAAACAATCACAAAGGGAAACCCTTTTTAAAACCTGATAAGAGTCTTCTATACAGCCTTGTGCACATAAAAGTATTTTTTATTTCATGATTTTATCATGTTTAGTTACAATAATAATGCAAAAGATCGTGTGTCCTTCGCACCCTAAGAGGAAGTCCCGCCTTCAAATACTACAACATAGTGTCATCCAAACCACTCTAAATTGTTCTTTCATGTCTTTTCTAACATTCTGATTGGTCTTGATAATGTAAAGAGACACACACTGGACATGAGGCTTTAAAAAACATTGGGTTGCTTGAGGGCAATGTAGTGCAGTAGAGGGTTAGAAGATTATGGCTTGTCATAACTATGAGCACAAAACAAGTAATCACCACGTCAGTTATTGCATGTTGTCTTTACGTGACCCTTTGACACAAGAATGATAGATACAAGGTGGAATATCCAGTAATAGTGCGCCAACTATGGGTCAAAGGTCAATTTTGGTATCAATAGGCCTGCATACTGTCAATTGTATCAATATGTCATCATTATTCCATGCAGAGCCCATTTTACCAATAATCTTATAGCCGTGGTCTTTTTATTATAATGATTATTTATAATTATTCAATTGAGAAAATAGTAATTCAGATCTCTGCAGCAGTACAAGGGGCAACAGCAACTACTGTACGTCTACTACTGTGTCGGAACTCAAAGAAATTATCAGGATTATACAAAAAACTTGGAAGTCACTTCTCTCAGTTGCACAGTTTGATCAGTTGAGTTATTTTTTCCTTTGTAGGGGAGTAGTACAATAGTTCTAACTAAGAATATGTGGATGTGTGCGTGAAATGTTTGAATATGAATATAGGGTTTGTGACTCTAATGTGTGCATCCATATGCTAGATTACAAGGCATGAAACACATTGCAAACGTGTAAACTTTCACGTAGCAGTTAATAAAGTCCATAATTAATACTGGCAAGGGATATGAAAGTTTCAAAGAGGGCATGGCGTTCCAAATGTTCAATGGCGCCCGCATAGGGAGCCATGATGACGCGCACAGAATATCCTGCATCACAGTCATATTTTAGTATTTTCTTCCATCTTGAGTCTAGATTGTAATGTATATGCAATGCATGTTGTTCTATAATTCAACCAATCAACTGTCATGTTTGGAGAAAAACATGGCTTGAAGTAAAGAAATGGTCCAAAACTTCATGGAAAATGTTGTTACAAAGCAATCTGTAAAATGTTATTACTGAACAGGAAGGAAAACTCTAAAACTCTGTTTCTACTCATAAATAAGCAAAATTAATATAGCTCCCCTTGTGGTGGCCAAATGTGCAGGCTGACGCCGTGGCAACAGGCAGATTTGGATTCAGCACCCCCAAATTGATCAAGAAAACATGTTTTGAAGTTGCCACTAAACGGTCACAACGAAACTCATTTTCTAGATGAGCTATGATTCTTGGCCCACTGCCTATATGGGGTTCCCATATTTATGCACACGCCTATTTTTGTTTAAATCCACATAAAATTGTTTCTGGAAAACCTATTACAATTCTTCCACTGCTGAAATGTTTCTCTTACCCTACAGTTGAACACATATTAAAATGAAGTTGCTACTTTAAAAGCTCAACGAGAAATAAGCCGATGTAAAGATTGTCCAAAAGGGAGCCCAAACTTTCTCATGGCACTGTATCTTTTCCAGTCTCTCTGGTCAATATGTATTACTTGTAATTGTTGTTGTTTTTCTGTTGGTTGCTTAAGTCATTGGTTGATTAACAGCCAAAATAATAACCCACCTTACACATATTTCCACAATCTAAGGTAGGGCTCTAAAACATATTGGCTGTGATTTGCTGCTGGTTGTTGTTAAAATATACAGTACTAGATGTGTTGCGCACATTTCTTATGCAGACTTCATGGACAGCAGGTTACACAAACTGTATGCGAGACTGAGTTGTCCGCCTTTTTAAAAGTCTGTATGACAAAACGGTATGAATGTGAGTGGGTGCACATGTGACGACTGTGAGGATAGAACAGTGATGCCAAATCTGGCCTGCAGAGCCATTTTATTTGGTCAGTGAGGTCATTTTAAACGTGTATTACCGTTGGCCCACATACCATTAATATATAGCGTAATAAGACAGGAATATGAGTGGGCGTAGGTCAGAGAAACAGCTCACATTTATATGCAACAGAATAGGCCTATGTGAAGGCACATGTAGGCCAAATGGGAATATGTTTGTGAAATGTAAATATGAGTATCAAGTGTGTGTGTGTACTATGCACAATTTACTCTGTTTCTTAAAATAAATGTTGGGTGTAGCCTGCAACTTTGTTCCAGATTTTGAGTTTGACACCACAGGGGTAGAAGAACCAACCTGTTTCCTGGCATCCTCCAAGCTAGCATCTGGGCACAGGAGCACATCACGACTGCACTTGACAGGCTCTTTACCAGTCAGTCCAGCTAGAGTGACTACAATCTATTTAACAAGTGAAAACAAAAACAAATTAAGATCACATACATGTATACATATTACACTATATAAATGGGCCCATATTCAACTATTTTATGTAATACTAATCTAATTAATATAATTCACCATGATGTCCACTTCATGTGGCTCAATATAGACAGTGTGTGTCCCATGTAAAGTCACCTGAGCTGCAAACTTTGACATTTCCATCGACCTCTTTCTCAGTTTACAGTGTCAGACAGACTCAAATACGCCCCACAGTGGGGCCTCTGTCCGTAGCTGTCGCATTACTGAACTGTTCATACGTAAATGTCAATTGAATATTTGAAGCACAATTGCACATGTCTACTTTAACTGAATCGTTCACAATTCACATGCTGGTAGCCTCCTTCGCCAACATTTCCAACCAAAACATTAGCAAGCTAATAATCAGTAGCTGAGTTTGAGTTTTCAATGCATCTATGTGCGTCACACAAAAAATCTTGCAGAATATCTGGCACAAGTCAAGCTTTGTTAGTTTCCGCTTGCGGTAATTGAACTCGTGCAGTTTTTCATGAAACAAGATGAGAACACACAACCGTTAGCCACTTTGCTAAGCAGCCAGCTGAAAACGAATGAAATGACATCTGGTACAAACCCCAGCTCTGCGCATGACGTCTACCGGTATAACAGTTTCCATCTCTTCTGCCCCCGTTGCCAAAATCACTAATGCACGTTTGCTTCCCATGATTTTTGAAATATATTATGCCGTGCAAACCACTGTTGTTGTGGTGGTGCTAGTGCTGTCTCAGAACCAAAAGCGACAACCTAGTGCTGAATCCGTGCCGCAAAACACGCGCACACTACGGCAACAACTGGTGGTCAATCTTAGGTTGAACCTGTGCCATATAGGCTCCAGTATCATACTAACTAGAGCCTCTATGTCGTGCGTTACTCAAGCATACAAATGCAAGTACCGGTAGGCTACTGTACGGAGCATCCACACTGCGTCAGGGTCAAAGTAAAAACAAATGGTGCGAACCCACATAGAAGTTCCAATGGGATTGACTCTCCATTGGATAGCAAATTGGTTAGAGTTTATTTTCGCTGAGAAGTTGAATTAAATAGTTTAAAATGGTATGTTTCTGAGTCAGGAGAGCAACAACAACTGTGAATGTAACAAACTGGGACCAGGGAATAAACAAATAAGGCTCACTCAAATGAAGAATGTGATTTTTGTTTCACTTTTAACTACCCACTTTGACCACTAGAGAGCAGCAGAGGACCTGAAATCACAAGGAAGTTGTATATTTCATATGGGCCTGTATTTCAGTTCGAATTGATAGATTTATTTATCATTTGTAATTATTAGACAATTCAAGGCAATTGAATAAAGCACATTTCATACACAGAGGCAATTCAATGTGATCCAATTAGTATTGTTATTATGACAGGTATCATTATTAGGCCACTATTAGGCATATTAGTATGCCTATTATTATTATTATTACTACTACTACTACTTCTACTACTATTATTATTTCGTTGTTGGTGTTGTTGTTGTTGTTGCTGTTGTGCATCGTCCTGGAACTAAATTATACAGAGTCTTTTTTATAATCTCTAACACGTCTGGTTCTACATGAAGTGGGCAGGCACCTAATGTGGACATGACATTTTGTTGGCTGGTCGGCTGTCTATAATAGCCTATTTGTGTATGCTTGAATTATAGGCTAACAGCGTTTGAACAAAGCACCTAAGACAGGTACATCCATGTTGCCGAGAGATTGCTGTTGTATGCCTGTCTGTTAATCCACATATTACCAACATATGCAACTGGCTCAACTGAGATCAACCCACAGTGATACCCCGTTCTCATTTCCCTAAAGATGCATTCATTAATTTATTTGTTTAAAGACTTAACATAAGCGGCTTATGGTATGCACACACAGCCACACAACTGCAACGGCTGTTATAATTATTTGTAAATCAGGTAACCCGGTGGTAGTGTGGATTAGGCTCCACACGAGACTGACAATGCAAATTTGGAGGCACCATCTGCGCTGGTCCACATGCTGAAATTGACCGTGGAGGAGGCGCCTTCCACATGTGTCCAAGTTTTCTTCCCTCTGCTCTTTTCGAAGGGAATAGGAAAGAAAGAAAAACAAGAGAAGGCATCACAATACTTACAAGACCTTACAAACCCTACTGCAATGCATGGTGTGATGAATTTAAATTAATAACTGTTGTATTGGGTGATAAATGGATTACAAGTGAAATAACAACGACATGTTTTCATATCTAGTTTGTATGTATGGCGCCATGAGGGGGGGTGCCCAAGTGACCTTACTATCTGATCATCCTCTGTCATGTGTATCCTTTTAAACTGAAACGTGAGTAGCTTTATTTCCTTTTTGTCAACGATATGTCTTCCGACAGCATAAGCGTGGAGGCTTATCAGAAAGCTGTTAATTGAGTGACACACCATCAAATCCTCTATGCTGTCTGTGTTGAAGAATGCATTCCAGAGGTAAAATGGCAATGTAAAGAACCAACAGTATATATAGATTAGAATTAACCTTTGGACTGAAGGTATATTTACCTTCTTCACAGACATTGACGGCGTACATACAGAAGAAAGGAGAACCAGTTAAAAAAAAGGTGAGTGACTTGACATTTGCTTTGTAGGAGCGTATTTTGGCGGCAAATGTGTACAGACCATGAGGCCACTGGAGCTTTGTGTGAGCAAGGCAAGAGCACTCTGTTGATTTACGACTTAACTCTTGTGTGAGTACAGGCAGATAAGTCCCGTTTGAAGAGAACATATGCCAAAAACCTCATCTCTCTCTCTCACACACACACACGTGCACGCAGGCATGCACAAATGCGTGCGTGCGCGCGCACACACACACACACACAAACACACTAACCTTCGCACGCACAACACATGCACTCTCTCTCACTCTCTCTTTCTCTCTCTTCTCTCTCTCTCTCTCTCTCTCTCTCTCTCTCTCTCTCTCTCACTCTCTCTTTCTCTCTCTTCTCTCTCTCTCTCTCTCTCTCTCTCTCTCACACACACACACGCGCGCACAAACACACACACACACACACACACACAAACTAACCTACGCACGCACACATGCACCCTCTCTCTCTCTCTCTCTCTCTCTCTCTCTCTCTCTCTCTCTCTCTCTCTCTCTCTCTCTCTCTCTCTCTCTCTCACACTCACACACACACACACACACACACACACACACACACACACACACACACACACACACACCCTGGAAGAGTATACCATATACTGTGTAAGAAGAGACTCCGCAGAGCATTGGAAAGCAGCACTGTGCAAGAGTTTGGTTCAAGTTAGCGGTTGGCAGGCTTGGAGTCAGTCAGGGAGAGTGAGGAGGAGGTAGTTTGCACTCTCACTTGAGTGCACTTTGAGCCGGGGAGTGCCAATCGCTACTTCCACTTCTTGGAGCCCTCCCAGACGTCCCACCAACACAGCTTATGAGACAGAGAGAGAGGGAGAGAGAGGGGCTAATGTAAACCAGATTTAACGCCTAGAATGTGCACCCAGAAAGGGAGAGAGGGAGAGTAGGGAGGGGGGTTGGTGGATTCGGGGGGTGGGGTGGGGGGGATAAAACATAACAAGGGACATGAACAAGTGTCAGCGCCTTTGATCTGCATTTTGGCAGCACCACAAAAACATGTTTCCCTCTCTTCACTTCTTCCTCTCTCTCTCTCTCTTCTTCATCTCACTCTCTCCCTCTTCTTCATCTTTCTCTCTCTCTCTCTCTCGCCCTCTCTCCTCCTCCGGTATGCATGTATGTCACTGATTGTACAACGTGTGAGTGGTGCACATGTGGCTGGCGATGAGATCTTCAGGCCTACAGTGCAGTGCGGTGGTGCAGCATGGTGCGCCGTGAATAGCTGTAAGAAAGACCGCGGTTCAACTGCAGGGCTGATTATCGCTCAGAAGCTGTTCCCCGGCGGATGCCAGGGCTCTGTGCACGCTAAGGCTTTATCTGGCACCACACAGAGGTCTCCACGGAAACCTGAAGGGCTTCTGGAACTCAACCACCCAGGGGATTCTGGAACACAGCTGCCTTTAAAGAAAAAAAATCAAGTAAATAATTAAATAAAAGCAACACGCAGACACAAGAAGTGCCGGGAATCCCACAAATTCTTATTTGTCACTTTAGTAATCCTGTTACCACTGCTACGAAATGCTGTAAACATGAAGATTCATTTTTCTTCCTCTCTCTCTCTCTCTCTCTCTCTCTCTCTCTCTCTCTCTCTCTCTCTCTCTCTCTCTCTCGCTCTCTGGCCTCCCAGCAGAAATACATGCAAGGGCCCTTGTAGGTTTCAGATAAAACCCACTGCTCTTGTTTCATTCCAACAGAAGGGGGTAAACCGACATGGAGGGTTTCTTCAGCCTTACTTATACACTGAACATTTTACTTGAAAAAGACCATTGTTTTTTTCCACTGCGCTGGAGCAAACCCTACATCTGAGCAGCGGAGAACTACTGCACTGGTGTGTTTAAAGTCGGCATCGTGAAGTTAATGTGACTAAATTTTGGAACATTTTATCAGAGCATCTAACGGAGCTTATCTCCATTTTGATGGAGCATTTAAGGCTTAAAGTAAACCCAGAGCCAGATAAGCATGAAGAGCCTTGCTTTATCGCTCTGATGTGCAGTATTTCTGTATGGGTTTGTATTTTGGTTTCTGGTGGTGAAGGAAAAGAACAAAAAAAGGAGGTGGGGGTGAGGGGGGGGTGTAGTATACAAAACCATTTTGGCTTGTGAAGCGTTAAATATGCCCTGAGTCACAAGATGGCGCCAAGCATCACACACAGCTTCACTATGCACCAAGGCCTCAGTCATCTGCAGTTCCTGCAAATCCTTGCATTCCGTATGTCAATAAAAACCAAACATAGCCTACTGCATAGGCTGACTGCCGTTTTCCTAGCCTTATTGACAGCTGGCAATAGCAGGAGGAGATTTCATCTGCAGCAATTGGAGTATTACTTCTCAGGTATTTCATCGTCATAGACAGATTACTCTGAGCAGTAGAATATTTATTGTGTGTAATTTTGCATTTAGTTGTGTGTGTTGTTTATATACCAGCATATAGAAATTAGAAGTAAATAATAATAAAAAACATCAAAATCTTCAATAATTTACTGTGCAGGACAATAACCACGTCTTAATTCCCACATCCGGTATTGACTAAATAGTGGTTTGGTCTGCTGTCGGCTGCTTTAAGGCCCAAAAAGCACTGATATGGATATCTAAATAACAGCAAAACACACAGAGGATGTATGGTATGTACATATATGAGTCACAGACCCAAACAAAATAAATATTTCATTTTTAGCCTCAGGTTAATGTCAGTAGACATGTTTAGAGTTGGTTCTCTATATGTATTTATTTTTTTCTCCATCCCAGAGTATGCTAGTCGTGATAAGAAGGACTTGGCTGCAGTGGCTGCCTGTGAAGTTGAAAATGAAATGAAACTACTTAATTACTCCCTCAACGATCTCTCCAAATGATTTCCTATAATGTATTCCTATAGCGTTCTCAGGCACGCACACATCTATAAGGTGCCCTGGAACCAATCTAGACCCAATTCCTGACAACTTGTTCACATATACATGACAATATGGCAAACTGGGAGAGAGTATTAATATACCGTTTTTATTAGAGCTGTTTGATTTGGAACATATGCGGCAGTTCAAACGAAGCCTCTACCTTTAGGCCATTGGAATGATGTCAATGCCTGCAGTCGGCAGACTGCTGCTGCTGCCCCTATTTGGTTCTCTCTGTCTCTCTCTCTCTGTCTCTGACTCTGACTCTCTCTCTCTCTCTCTCTCTCTCTCTCTCTCTCTCTCTCTCTCTCTCTCTCTCTCTCTCTCTCTCTCTCTCTCTCTCTCTCATATGTCTACCCGTCTCCCTTTATAGTTTATGCCCCATCCACTCTGTTTGCCTCCCTCCCTCTCTCTCTCTCTCTCTCTCTCTCTCTCTCTCTCTCTCTCTCTCTCTCTCTCTCTCTCTCTCTCTCTCTCTCTCTCTCTCTCTCTCTCTCTCTCTCTGCTCTTAAGATCCTTCCTAATGCTATTCATTGGGGCCTATCTCCAGAGCACAGCCCCAGCTGAAGGCCTAGCTGTCCTCTGGCGGTGCCCCCGTGGTGTGGTGCGCCTCTGCCTCTGCTCCAGGCCAGCTCTAATAAAGACGTGGGGATTAGCGCCCGCCTGCCTGCCCGCGTGCCTGCCCGTCTGCGTGCCTGCCTGCCTGCCCTACCCACATGCCTACCCGCCCGCCCGCCTGCCAGCTACGGTGAGGCCTGTGTCCGCCTTGAGGGGCCCATTACGTGCCCCACGGGCTACGGCACCGCACCGCACTGCACTGCACCACAGCAGCATACCCTAACCCCATCCACAACCACAGCCCTATAGCCTCCTGCCGGCTTAGCTTCTGGGCTCTTGCTCGGTGGAGGGAGAATACTGGTTCTGAACTGGAGGGTGATGATGTGCTAGTTCTTCTAATGAACTGTAATTGTCATGTTGTATGTACAATAGAGACAGAGTGGAGGAATGGAGCAGAAAGAGACTGAGAGACTGCAAGAGAGAGAGAGAGAGAGAGAGAAAGAGAGAGAGAGAGAGAGAGAGAGAGAGAGAGAGAGAGAGAGAGAGAGAGAGAAAGAGAGAGAGAGAGAGAGAGAGAGAGAAGGGAAATGAACAGGGAAAGAGAGAGAAAGATAGACATAAGAGATGAGGGACAGGGGGTTTATATTACTGTATTTCCTGGCCACAGGAAACGAATAAGAGAGCTGATTCTATATGTATGCCTTGATCGCGTTAGTCACAGAGCGTGTATTAGAGACTGCAGTATATGTCCATAACGGGTCGGCCTGCATATTAAAACCACCACCGTAGAGAACCGCCGCAGACAAATTAGCCTTATTACACTATCTAAAAGTGTTACACAAAATACTGGTATTAGTCAGGTTGTTTCAAGGCTACACAAGCTGAAAACAAACATTAATAGAAAAATACCATCGTAATCATAATCAATTATCAAGATGTAATAGAAAGAAGAAAGAACCAAACATAGAAATGATGAATATGTAGCCTATACAAAGCAACTTATGTGAATATGTGTGTTATATGTGAAAAGGTGAATCATAACAGCCATGTTTGTCATCCTCCTCATAACTGTAACGCACCTATTCATTTTGTCTGGATCAATTCATTGCATTACTAATTGCTGGGTCCTTTTTATGAATAAATGTGGGATACATAAGGTGTTTGATGTGCATTCTGTAGGCTATATGTGCAATATTTGCAAATATTTACAATATGTGCAATATGGACATGAGATGTCTCTCAATGTCTTTTTAGTAAATATGGCATACAATACGTCTGATGTGCAAATATTATGATATGTGCAATACGTATAAGATGATTGATAGTGCACTCTAAGGGTGTTCTCCTTTGGCTTCAGGATCTGATAGACAAATCACTCGGTGACGGTACTATAGCTGTTCTATTGGAACGAAAACAAACATATTTGTTCTGTGATCTCCTAAGCTCTCAAGGGTCGGCCTATTTAAACGCATGGGGTTTCTCCGTCCTCACTGAGAGGTTTGCCAAGGTTCCACAGAGGAGCCCATTCCCTAATGATGGACATCCTGGCTGCAGAGAGAAGAGTGCAGGTGATGTCTGCAGCTGTTGAGGAAGGCTGGTGGTGGTGGTGGTGGTGATGATGGTGGTGATGGTGATGGTGGTGCCTCAACCCCCCGCCCCCCCACGCCATAACCCCCCTACCGCACACACACACACACACACACACACACACACACACACACACACACCCTCAGATGAGGACCATGTCCAATGTGGCCATCACTCTGGCTCCGTGGTGGCCCTGCGTTCACACGGTAGCTGTCTCATGCTGTGTTACGCCTTTGCCCCGACTTGGCCCACTTGCACACACACTGGCTAATGCAATTTACTGTGTGGGCCCGGCCTACAGTCTTCTGCACATATGGTGACCACCATCCCAGAGCATTGCATCTGTCTCTGTGTTTCTCTGTCTCTCTGCCTCTCTCTCTCTCTCTCTCTCTCTCTCTCTCTCTCTCTCTCTCTCTCTCTCTCTGTCTCTGTCTCTCTCTCTCTCTCTCTCTCTCTCTCTCTCTCTCTCTGCTGAGGGAGTATTTCCCTTCCCCTGAAACCTTTTCTGGAAATCTGTTTGCTTTTTACCTCTGTAAGTCACACTGCGGAGGATTCACATGCTTGTCTACTCGGGTGCGCGGCGGGGCAAAACTCTGTTAATACTTGGCTACGTTTACATGTTCATTCACACTTGATTACGAGGAAAAGCCCCCACTTTTCAATGCCTGTCAAGTGCCATGGAAGATGAGAGAGGGGGGTTTGCTTGGTCACTCCACTCCATTAGACCTTGCACGGAAGGCTTTGGTTTTCTGTTCATTCCTTTCCGAGCAAACTATAACAATATGTTCTGCACTCCGCAACAGAGTTGTGCTCTGGCCTCCAGTCCCTGAACCCTATAGGCCCTACTGAAATGGGGAAATGAAATCCACACTATACCACTATACCATTATATATATAACTGCCATTACGCTCTTTTGATTTTCACAGAAAAAGGATAGCAGAGCCTTGTATTGACTGACATGAGTCTACTATAATCAAAAGTCTACTAGAGTATAATCAATATGCTAGTGAGAACTGCTGGTGAAAGTAAGCTGTCACCATCCCTGGAGCTTAAAAAAGAATGAACTTGAGGCTTTGGTTTGGAATTAAACCAGATCATGAAGATAACCCCCACTGTCCAGAGCTTTGGTTTGTGTTGCAATGCTTAGTTTTCAAATGGCACTTCCACTGTGCCATTATAACGTGGACATGTATGACACCCCCATCCTCACCATTTTTTGCTATTCATTGTCATTTGTTAAAGGTCAGGAATCAGAAAATAGGTAAAGCTGTGTTTTTTGGAAGTGTACGATATTGGCCTTTACTTAGCTGCTAATGACCTAGGCCTATATGAATTACAAGTTAAACATTCAAATAGACAAAGTAAGTAATATAAACAAGGTATATGTACCATACAGATAAAGTAAATGTGCAACAGTTTTGAGAAAGTTTGAGAAAAGAATTCTCCTCTGACAACTTTGGTCCAAAAGTCCAAGAGCAAAGAGCAAAAAAAAACATGTCTACATATTCCGGAGCAACAAGGACATATGATATGAGGAGCCACACTGGCTACTTGTTGGCAGTGTGAAAACGGGGCTGAATGAGGTAGACTGAACCTGGTCAAACAGCCACCCACGCTTGCGAGCAACATCGCCCAGGAGGCCAAGCATGCAACCGCCTCCACCAAATAAAACCAATTACCAGACGAAAATAACATCTGCTGTAGGGGAGCGTTTGCCACTCGCGAGTCACTGATATCCATACACACACACACACATACACACATTCACTCCATATCTCAATTATGTCTTTTAATAACGGAGAAAGGAAACATTCCCACGTTTTAGATTTCCACTTTAAAGGTGCGAGCGATATGCAGCCCTGATTGGCAATTTTCCTTGGCCTGATAAAAGCACGTCCGCTGTCCCTCGTAGATAAGGCTTCGTGCCGTTGTTTGCCTGATCCCCCCCACCCCCACCACCACCACCACCGCCACCTTCCCCTCGTCCCCGTCCCCGCTCCTCGACAATGAGGGCCCTGCAAACACAAACACTCGTCTCTTCTCTGGAGTAGGGGTGTGTGGGCGGATGGTGGGTGTGGTGGGCATATTGGGGTGGAGGGGGGTACAAGGGACGGCCCATGCAGCCGCAGCGCAGCCCAGCCGACGGAAGCCTTTGAGCACAGGCGCCTTTAATATCTCGGGCACTGTAACATCACTGAGGTGACATTTTGGGCAGCGCCATCAAGATCCAAGGAGGCCCACGCTGCTCCCGCAATCAATTCTCCATGCGTAATACCCCCACGAGCAAGCAGGACATGAATCAGGCAAGGAGCAGCCTTCCCTTCTCCTCTCCTCCACCCTCCTTCTCCTCCTCCAACCCTCCTCCCGAGAAAGAGGAGAACTCGCTCTCTCTCTCGCTCTCTCATTTAAGACCTCAGAAAAGAGACGAAGAGGGCTAGAAAATATGAAAAGGAGAGGCCAGTTGGCTGATAAGAGGGAAAAGAAGAAGAGGGAGAACTGTGAAGATAGTTTGTGTGGGGGGAAGCTAAAGAGGGGTGGGGGTGGGGGGAGGGGAGGGGAGGGAGAAGAGGAGGCAGAGAA
>NC_085870.1:39849953-39877453 GCF_034702125.1 Engraulis encrasicolus
CCTAAGTCATAATGATACCAGTTTTGCTGAGTGTACATGCAATAGGTCTATAAATACAGAAGTGCTAGGAGCTTTTTGTATGTTTAATTTTTTATGAATCGCTCTACATACTATAACACAGAATATTAGCTAACTGTTGCAGGCACAAAACACATCTATACAAACTAAACATGGGATTAAATTCATTGTAATAATTAAAATTGAACTACACAGCTGCTTGACTCTATTACTAGCAAGCAGCTCTGGGCTATGACTCAAACTGCATACATTGACTGGTAACACACGCACACATACACACACACACACACACACACACACACACACACACACACACACACACACACACACACACACACACACACGCACACGTCCATATGCACACACATACAGTACATGTCCATACGCGCATGCACACACACACACATATACACACACACACACACACACACACACACACACACACACACACACACACACACACACACACACACACACACACACACACACACACACACACACACACACACACACACACACACACACACACACACACACACACACACATTGAATATCTGTGGTTGTGATTGAAGGCCACTCCCATTGGCTGGCAGTCTAAAGAGATGTGAGTGTCACCAGCAAACCACAGACTGAATGTGCAATATTTCCCCCTTACATATTATTACATTACACTTAGCTGATGCTTTTTTCAAAATCCAAAGCGACTTACAGTTTTTTAGATACAGGGTATTGGTTACAGTCCCTGGAGGAGTGTGGGGTTAGGTGCCTTGCTCAAGGGCACTTCAGCCATGGATAGATGGAGAGGTAAGGTTGGGATTCGAACCTGCAACCTTTTGATCTTAAGTCCAAGAGGATGCATTATTGTTTCTCCTTGATGATGAGTGGATAGTTAATTAAACAAAAAGGATAACATAAACTTGTAAATGTTAACATTTAAATCAAACAAATAAAACAAGGCTTTCAGTTCGTTTCAATGGGGCTTGGCTTGAGGCAACAGGCGGCATTCAGGCTGGCACAGTCGCGCGCACAGGCTCGTTCTCGGTCACAGACACGTTCAATGACTGTTGCGCCTCGCACCCCTACAGCGTCTGGGTCGCGTCACCACACTATCTTATGTAGCAGTCTTACCACCACCTACAGGGAACAATTGTGACACCACACTAAGAAGGTGCAATTATTATCAAGTTTGCAACAGAAAGTTTGTCAAAATCTAAATATAAAATGTTAATCTAAATCTTCTCAATTTAAACATAAATATTTTCAGGAGCTCTTGTGTGAAAACATCAAATGAAAAGAAATGGCTCTTACAAATCGAAGAAAACATGTGCTCAGACTGGTTGTGCCACTTGTTTACTGAATACATGACTTGTTCTTCTGCAACTTGTCATACCTGTTCTGCCTCTCAGATATAAACATGAGCCTACAAAAGGCCTAGTGTGTCACAGTGCAAAAAAGACAGTACATAACTTCAGCTGCAAAGACATCTTGGGATCTTGGGCAAGACGACATCTTACTCTTGAAGTTGTGCACTTCCTGGTTTAAAGTATTAACATCATTAGGGCTCACGGCTGTGGTGGATTGCGAGAAATGTAAACAGAACCGTATGATACTGGTAAGTCAAAATACAAAGGTCAGAAGTTGGTCCAACACCTCTGTTACTGATGTGCGCATTTTCTCTACTTTTTAAAGATTTTTCCATTTACTTTCAAGTCCTCCAACGTGTCATGTGCATAATTTATGTTTAGGATTTGTTTGATGATAAGATATTGATATTTTGGAATGCAAACAATCAAAATAGTTGTTCCCGAATGTGTTTTGTTTTGAACCAATGTGTCTTCACAATGATGCCATGATACTGCAGTTTTGACAATAAGTGTCTTCTGTTTCTGATAATGTGTAGACAGCTGGTGTGTATGTGTTGCTTAAAGGAGGAATGCACAGTTTTTGCAAAATTGTGCAAAATTGGTGCAAGAATGTAAATCTGGAATTTTGTTTAAGTGAGCGTAACACTGTGTAGATATGTCACTTGTGTAGATATAGTGCTTAAAGGTACACTGTGTGAGATTTGTAGTTGTTTATTTCCAGAATTCATGCTACCCATTCACTAATGTTACCTTTTTCATGAATACTTACCACCACCATCAAATTCTAAGTAGGCCTACATTACGACTGGAAAAATTGATCTTTTCATATAATTGCTCTTTTCACCGTTTTTGACCATTTCCTGCACAGTGTACCTTTAATCTGGTGCAAGACGCATGAAAATGCTAATTCCATTTCTTGTAAAATTGCCCATGTAGGCTATACAGAATATATGGGAAATGTTTTGAATTTTGGTATGTCTGTAATGCAGCCTCTAGATGTTTATCTGGTGACAAGATATGAGGAATGAGGAAACTTGAGCAATGGAGAAACACAGCGAAACATGGAACAAGCAGACAGAGGAGCAGAGGTATGTGGGTCGGTGACAAATAAGGGTTTGCACAATTAGAAATTATTATTACATTACATTGCATTTGGCAGACGCTTTATAACCAAAGCGACTTTCAAAAGAGGACATAATCAAGCCAACATCACAAGCAAATAAAGTGCACAGGAGATATACAGAACAACAAGTGCAGTTGCAAAGAGGGTTATTTTTTTTTATTTTTTTTTTATTTTTTTATCATAAAGAGTAAATAACGAGTACACAAACACACACACACAAACTAAACTAAACTAAACTAAACTAAACATCATGTCAGGAGTCTGCCCTGGGGCAAGGCCAGTTCAAGCATTAGTCTAGTAGATTCTCTCGAAAGAGGAATGTCTTTAGTTGTTTCTTGAAGGCTGCAAGAGATGTGCTTAGTCTTGCTGCCTCTGGGAGACTGTTCCACCACTTGGGTACCACAACGGAGAACAATCTTGACTGGGAGTACCTAGAGCGACTGGATGGCAGAGCCAGATGAGCGCAGTTCTCTTCCAGTAACATAAGGTGTTAGTAGGTCCTTCAGATAAGCTGGGGCCGTTCCTGTGATGGTTTTGTAGGCAAGGGTCAGTGCCTTGTGCTTGATCCGGGCGGCGATCGGTAACCAGTGCAACTCAATAAATAGAGGAGTAACATGGGTCCTTTTGGGTTGATTGAATATCAACCGTGCCGCCGCATTCTGGATCATCTGCAGAGGCTTTAGCGCACAAGCAGGTAGACCTGTCATGAGTGAGTTGCAGTAGTCAACGCGGGACAGGACCGTGGCCTGGACCAGTCGTTGTGTAGAATATTGTGTCAGCACAGGTCTGATATTCCGTACGTTGGACATCTGGAGTCGACAGGTCCGGGTGACCGAGTTGATGTAGTTGATCAATCATGACGCCAAGGTTTTTGGCGACTTTGTTTGGGGTCACGATGGTGGAGCCTATCTTGAGGTTGATGTTGTGACTGAGCGACTCTTTAGCTGGGATCACCAGGAGCTCTGTCTTGGCCAGGTTCAGCTGTAGGTGGTGGTCCTTCATCCATGTTGACAAATCGGTGAGGCAGGCAGAGATCCGTTCCGAAACCGTGGTGTCCTCTGGACGGAACGACAGGTACATCTGGGTGTCATCAGCATAGCAGTGGTAGGAGAACCCATGTGTTTGAATGACACGTCCCAGGGAGTACATTGCAAACAGCAGTCCCAGCACTGCTCCTTGGGGAACGCCTGTGTAGAGGGTGTGAGTCGTAGACAGCTTCCCTTGCCATGACACACTGAAGGTGCGTCCAGAGAGGTAGGAGTTGAACCATGAGTGGACAACGCCTGTGATTCCCATGGCTGTGAGTATCCTCAGGAGGATCTTGTGGTTGACTGTGTCAAAGGCTGCAGACAGGTCTAGTAGTATGAGGACCGAAGATAATCCTTCCGTTCTTGCAGTCCTTAGAGCTTCAGTCACTGAGAGTAACGCCGTTTCAGTTGAATGTCCACTTCTGAAACCAGATTGTTTTGGGTCCAGTAATCCGTTCTGGTTTAGGAAGTTGGTGACCTGCTTTGCTAATGCCCTTTATAAAATGTTACGATGTAAAGGGTCAGTAGGTGCACAGAACAGTAACAGCCCACTATATCCACATCACACGGGGGAGACGCAACTGGTTACCTATCAAAGGTAAGGGTTCAGACGTCACGGGAGACTTCCGGAGCGAGACCTCAGGAGAGGTGGCTCTCGCGTGCTCAGGGCCGGTTCTGGCTTATTTGGTGCCCTAGGCGAGTTTGAGTTCTGCCTGCCCCCCCCCCCACCTTTGAAAGAAAAAAAACCCTCTTTTTTAATAGGCCTACCTTACAGAACAAAAGAGTAATACCGGTAGTAAGCTTAACTAAATAGCATCAAGAACAATAATTGTTTTGCATCAAATTGATTTCTGGTTCTTTTTGACAGGCGACCAACACATCAGATTGAGTCGCATGAAAGTAGCTTCACTGTGTGGTGTGTTGGATGTGATGGTGGTGGTGCCCCCAACGGCGAACCCCAGATGAGAGGGAGGTTATCAATGTGTTTGAATTGTAATATGGAATTGAAATGCCAGGAGAGTGATACAGTACATTTGCATGTAAAATGCATGTGTAGACAATAGGCCTACCAAGGAGGTCTGCATTGATAGCCTATCTACACTAGGCCTACCTACAGCATCACAAGGCATGTCAGCATAACAATTGTAATATTGTGCTGTCTATGATTCCAAACCAATTTCATTTCTGGACTTGAAATAGTGGTGCATTTGTGAGTAGGAGAATGAGAAGGGGGCTATCTATGTGCTTGAATTGGAGGGACAGGGTGAGAGAAAGGGAGAATAATATACAAAAGTAAATAGCCTCACTTGTCTGCAATACTACATCACTCAGCATGATAACATGCTGTGCATGGTTCTGTGTTACATGATTCATGTATGTCATTCTGGTCTGGAAACAATGTTTTTTTAAAAGATTACAACAAGCAGGTAATTCATTCAAGTGGATGGAAGGACATATGGCAGCTAAAATTGTTTTAAACATTGCACCAGTCTTACTTTACATTGCTTGGATTTCATTGCTTGGCATACTTGGCTAATGTTAGCATGCTAACTAGCGATTTCTCAGATCAAAAACAAAGCTCTTTTTCCCTCTAATTCCAAACAGTAGCCTCATAACTATTAGGCTTTCCATAATCACAAACGGTTGCTGATTAAATCACATAGTTCCAAAACAACCTCTGCAACTCCTGCATCATGCAATGACTGGTTTAATGAGAACATAACAATTCTCCAACCAGCAGAGCAGCACTGCTCTGTCTGCGCTTCCCTCTGTCTCTCGAGTGAGTCCCCAAATTCAAAACAGATCGCACGCTGTCACTCATCCCGCCCCCTTTCTCAGGACTGTCTGTTTATTGGTTCACAGACTTCCCAGAGACAGTTGAAAGCGATATTACTATTGGCTGAGGGGCGTTTTGCCGTGAGGAGCGCTTTCGCCAGGCTTTGTTGATTGCGACTTCATAAAAAAACCTCCATATCGCAAAATTACGCATCGGAGAGCGCCATTTCGGCGCTCCTTCTTCAGATTGCGCTCTAGGCGACCGCCTAGCCGGCCTATGCTTAAAACCGGCCCTGCGCGTGCTAGCCGGGCCTGCTAGGCCGTGAGCAGGCAATTGGAGAAAACACCTGCCGAGAGGTTTGTTAGGACTCACCAGATATTTAGGGACTGTCTCGCTTTTAAAACATTGTTCGGTAACACTTTCTATGAAGCCCACATCTATAGCACATTATGAGCACATGTATAACAACTTATAATGTGCATCATAATCATAGAACATTATGAATACACTCATAACGCTTCATGATGGAGTATCAACAGTCATGAATAACTATACATTTAGCTTATAATGCATTATACATCTTAGGGTGTTTTGAGTGCAGTGAAGGGGCTTAATACATTAAAACTGTCATAATGTAGGCTACTATGATTAATTGTGATGTGCAATATGAGTTGTTATAAATGCACTCATAATGCGGGCTTCATAAAAAGTGTTCTTTTTTCACATTTCCATCAGGTTTTCTAAAATGTATATTTTGTAACATTTATGTGCGTTTCATGCCATGACAAATATATATATTTTTTTAACAAAATTAATGTCTGGTTGCCCCTGAAAATGTCAAAAGGCACAGTGACAATAAAATATGTAATATTGGATATATACTTTCATCTTGAATAAAAGTGTTCCAGCCGAACTCAGTTACACAAGATCATTCCATCACATGAAAAAATATAGGCTACTAACTGTGATATTGCTGTATAGAAACAGACATTATTCTGAAGACTCTCTGGAATTTTCTAAATACGTAATTTTGACGTAATCATTCTAAAACCTAAAAAAGTTGTATTGAGTTCTATAACTTAGTAGCTATGACATTTCCTGTAAAACAATATATTTATGAAAAATGTTGGTTACACTCAACTCAAACCTGTTATCAGTGTGCACTTACTAATTGGTGGAAGTATTTCCACATACTTGTTCAACTGATGCAACAAGTGTTTCCAGCTAATTGGGCGTATGTAAGTTCTCTTTCAAACAAATGTAATCTGTAACACACAGTAATTGTTGGATAAATGATGATGTTTTCATATGGTGCAACATATGTTGCTTTAGGTAAAAGTTACATGGTGTAGTAGTAGGTCAAAATTTGAGATTTCACAATGTGTTGTTGCATCATCTGACATGGAAACAGTTTCATATAAACTTTATTGGCTTTCTGATGAAAACCTAACAAAGTTTGTGATCTGGACTTTGAGATTTCAGTGTTTTTAAACATTACGTGTGGTCTGAGAGCCATAGTGACGTCAATACGAGGCCACAAGCAGGCAAGGGAGCAAGAGAGGATGGGAGTTAGGATATTAGAAAGAAACCAATTTTCCTTGCTCCACTGACAACATAGCCTACAACATACACTCTAGTCTAGACAATGGAATACTTCTGTGTATGAAATGCATTATACAAATAAACATGTTCAGAGTGGCAAACAGAGCACAGTTACAACACTGGTGATGGTCACTCCAACTCAGTAACCTTTGTGTTTAATTTCCTTAGTGCTAGCTTTCTTTAAAAATATATACACTTAAAATATATGTACATATACCCTTTTGTGTATACTCTTTTATGGACTGTGTACAGGTATATGTACAGTATACTATTTGGGGACAGAACCATAGAATCCCTTGGGAACATCATACAGAATACATTTTTTTGTTGAAGTTGGACATCCAAACAGCCAGAGAAAGAAATCAATTTTCACCTCATAACTCAACAACCACCATTTTAAATATACGTAGACACTATAATTTTAAATAATGGGTTAGACATGGATAGTGTAGTATAAGCTCAGTCCATAACTGGTAATTTTGAGCAGTTGTGCACTTTTATTTATACAATCATCAGGTATGAATATTGATGTTGTAAAATTTGGCTGTAATATTTGTGCAATAGGCAAGTGTCTGAGGAGAGACCTCCATCACCTGCCTCCACCTGTCTGTCTATGAAGAGTGACAGGTCTCAGAATCGTGGCATCACATTCCAGCATGGAGACCGAAAAGAGACATCAAGGTAAGTTGATGAAACATGCTCACGTTTAAGGTTCGTTTAAAAAAAGCTATTTGGCCATTACTACACCATTCCACTCCCTGACTTGGATGTAAAGTCATCATCATGCTTAATTTAATTTGTACCAATATTTTTTCAATAAATCGGTCTGCTATTGTGCAGTACGCAAGTCCATGAGGAGAGACCTCCATCACCTGCCTCCACCTGTTTGTCTATGAAGAGTGACAGGTCTCAGAATCGTGGCATCACATTCCAGCATGGAGACCGAAAAGAGACATCAAGGTAAGTTCACAACAGATTTTTAGAAAGGTTTGCTTAGAAAGGTTTGCACTAAGATTTTTAGTCGCTCATTTCCAAAATTCATGTTACCCATTCACTAATGTTACCTTTTTCATTAATGAAAAAGGGGATCTTCTCCATGTCTCCAACAGAAATCTTCCAACAGAAGGTTTCTGTTGTGTAGGCCTACCTCAACTGAGACCTAATCTGGATAGTGTATCCAGTCATCCCAGATGTTCTTATCATATTAAAAACAAGAAATCATAATTTCTGTGATCTTCTTCTTCCCAACAGCAAAATGGAGGAAAATATATCACATGCAGCCAGTTTCCAGTTAACCCAGATTCCACAGTGCAATTTCGATCATATATTGCAGGTTTGAATGTCAGAAATTTCTTAAATGCTGAATAGGGACACAATTGGTTGCACTGTAATATGCACATGGAGTTCACAAGACACAAAACAATTGTAGAAACCTCCACTTTATTTGTAATATTAGAACACATGTATTGTACTGAAGAGTAAGCTGAAATATTTGTGCTCTAGGAGCTTGAAAATAAGATATTTACATTCCTGAGGAATGAGCTGAAGAGATTCAAGAGGATTCTGAGTCCAGACTACATAGAGAAATTCGAGCATAAAGATGATGATGATGAGAGTGATGCCAGAGAAGGTGCTCTGAAGATGACACTGCACTTCCTTAGGACCATGGACCAGAAGGAGCTTGCTGATAAACTGCAAGAAAGTAAGGGTTGTTTTGTTATTCTCACCTGTTTTTTATTTGTGCTTTTACGTATTTTAGTGTACCAGACAGTAAGTCTTTACTGTGTGCACTGTACAGTATTCTCCGTGCCATTTGTCGTGTTTTTAATAATCTCTTTTTTTTGTCTGTGACATAGATGAAAATGGTATCGTTTGTCGCACTGAGTTGAAGAAGAGCCTTCAGAACAGGTACCAGAGTGTGCTTGAAGGGATACAAATGCAAGGAGGTTCTGCTCTGCTTGAAAAGATCTACACAGAAGTCTACATCACAGAGGGAGGAAGTGGGAAAGTGAATGAGGAGCATGAAGTCAGACAGATTGAGATGAAATCCAAACTCTCTGCTAGACAAGAGACACCAATCAAATGCAGTGACATCTTCAAACCCTTACCTGGACAAGATAAACCGATCCGAAGAGTCATCACAAAGGGAGTGGCTGGCATTGGTAAAACTGTGTCAGTTCAGAAGTACATACTGGACTGGGCTGAGGGCAAAGAAAACCAGGACATCCACTTCATATTTCCACTACCATTTCGGGAGCTCAACCTCATCAGAGAGGAACAGTACTCTATGATGGCACTTCTCCACCACCTTTTCTCAGAAATTAAGCCGTTAACCTTTCAGAGCCAAGAGAAGCGCAAAGTGTTGTTCATCTTGGATGGTCTGGATGAATGTCGACCTCAGCTGAACTTTCCGAAAAGTCATAGTTTGACTGATGTCACAGAGGTGTCTTCAGTGGACATGCTCTTGACAAACCTGATCAAAGGTCATCTGTTTCCTTCTGCTTTAGTGTGGATCACCTCTCGACCAGCAGCAGCCAATCAAATTCCACCAGTGTGTGTTGATCGTGTTACAGAGGTACAAGGCTTTAGTGACCCACAGAAGCAGGAGTACTTCAGGAAGAGGATCAGTGATCAGAATGTTGCTGAAGGAGTAATCTCCCACATCAGATCATCTAGGATTCTTTACATCATGTGCCACATACCAGTGTTTTGCTGGATTGCTGCTACTGTACTTCAGCAGGTCATCGCAGGAGGTAAAAAGGTTCCGAAGACGTTGACAGAGATGTATACATACTTCCTTGTCTTTCAAAACAGACAGCGCGGTCTGAAGTTTGATGACGTCTATGATGAGGATCCTCAGTGGAACCAGGCTTGTCTGCTTGGTCTTGGAAGACTAGCCTATGAACAACTGGAAAAAGGAAACCTGATCTTTTATGAAAAGGATCTGAAAGAATGTGGTCTTGATGTGGAGGAGGCAGCAATTCGCTCTGGCATCTTCACCCAAATGTTTCAAGAAGTATCAGGGGTGATCCTGGGGAAAGTGTACAGCTTTGTGCATTTAAGTATTCAGGAGTATCTTGCAGCATTATATGTGTTCCTGATGATGAGAAATAAAAGAAAAGACCTTGTGTCAATAGAGCAACCACAAGCAAGTAATTTTCGGTTAGAAAGAAAGTTTCCTTCAAAGAAGCAGAAATCAATGATTGCTCTGCAGAAGAGTGTTGTGGACAAAGCTTTCCAGTGTGAAGATGTACGCTTTGACCTTTTCCTTCGTTTCCTTCTTGGCCTCTCACTGGACTCCAACCAGAATCGACTACATGGCTTACTGCAGAAGCAACATGTTCAGACTGACAATGAAGAAATAATCAGGTACATTAAGGGAAGAATTAGAGAAGCTTCTTCATCAGAAAGGGTGCTCAACCTCTTCCACTGTCTGAATGAACTCAATGACCACTCGTTAGTGAAGGAGATACAGAGCTTCCTGAGTGCAGGGACTGTGTCAGAAGCCCACCTTTCACCTGGGCAGTGGTCAGCACTAGTGTTTGTGCTGCTGACATCAGAGGACAAGCTGGATGTGTTCGACTTGCAGAAGTACGGCAGGTCTTATGAATGTCTGGTAAGACTGCTGCCTGTACTGGAGGAATCCCAAACTGCTCTGTAAGTATGATTGCAGCATGTATGCGATTTCTTTTTTTAATCCTCACTATAGGGGGAAAATATTTGCATGGAAACATCAATGTGAATGTGAGCATGACATATACAGTAGTATACTAACTGATGTTGTTGTTTTCTTCTTAAGGCTCAACCACTGTAATCTCACTAAACAAAGCTGTGCACTACTGGCAAGTGTTCTCCGCAAACCATCCTCAAAACTGAAGAGTTTGGATCTCAGTGGCAACAAGATTGGATATATTGAAGTTGGAGAAATTTGTAATGGGCTGAAGACCTCAATCTGTACTCTGGAGATGCTCAAGTAAGCTGTCTTGATATTGCAATGGGCAGTTACACACACACACAAATGCACACACACACACACACACACACACACACACACACACACACACACACACACACACACACACACACACACACACACACACACACACACACACACACACACACACTCATTTAAATTTCAATGCATCAATGCTCCTGTTCATAAAAATGTAACCATGGCCATCATACTTTTTTTTATAAGGGACAAAAAAGATTATGGTGTGTTATTGTCTCTCTACAGCTTGTCATGGTGCACTATTGGAGAGGAAGGCTTCAGAGCTCTTGCATCAGCACTGAGATCAAACCCCTCACACATGAGAGAGGTGCAGCTGAGTTGGAATCATGCAGGAGATTCAGGGGTGAGGTATCTTTCTTCTCTTCTGGAGGATCCCAACTGTAAACTGGAGACACTACAGTGAGTATCAGAGGACCACATGACTTGCTGTCTGTGTGTTTGATAGGGAGCATCACACACACTCACACACACACACACACACACACACACACACACACACACACACACACACACACACACACACACACACACACACACACACACACACACACACACACACACACACACACTCAGTATTATAAAATGCTCATTTTAATGTCATACGACAATCATAATTTTTTTCTCAAAAGAAACCAGTAAGATGTGATATTTTCTCTCTACAGCTTGTCTAACTGCAGTTTTGGAGAGGAAGGCTTCAGAGCTCTTGCATCAGCACTGAGATCAAACCCCTCACACATGAGAGAGCTGCAGCTGAGTGGGAATAAAGCAGGAGATTCAGGAGTGAAGCATCTTTCTTCTATTCTGGAGGATCCCAATTGCAAACTGGAGAAACTAGAGTGAGTATCACAAGACCACACACTGAGTTTTTGTCTGTGTTTTTGATAGTGAAGGTCACACACACACACACACAGACTCACACACACACACACACACACACACACACACACACACACACACACACACACACACACACACACACACACACACACACACAATTGGAATTTCAATACCGCAATGCTCCTGTTCATGCAAATGTCATCATGGCCATCATACTTTTGTCTAAAAGGAAAAGAAGATGATGATGTGATTTCCTCTCTACAGCTTGTCTAACTGCAGTTTTGGAGAGGAAGGCTTCAGAGCTCTTGTATCAGCGCTAATATCAAACCCCTCACACATGAGAGAGCTGCAGCTGAGTGGAAATAGAGCAGGAAATTCAGGAGTGAAGCATCTTTCTTCTCTTCTGGAGCATCCCGACTGTAAACTGGAGACACTACAGTGAGTATCACAACACCACATACTGACTTGCTGTCTGTGTTTTTGATAATGAGTGTGAATTATGATGCACTCTCTTCTCTACCGTCCCTCTCTCTCTGCCACCCCCCCCCCCACACACACACACACACAAGCCAAGACACCAATTAGGCAGGATGTACTGTGACACCTTACAGTGTACGTCAGCTGATCTAATGAAGTGTTTCCTTTTCTCTACAGTCTGAGGTACTGCTGTATTACAGATAAATGCTTCAGGTGTTTAGCAGCAGCACTGAGATCAAAGCCATCAGCCCTCAGAGAGCTTCGGCTGGTTGGGAATGAACTTGGACCCTCATCACAGCAGCTGCTCTCTGAACTACAGCAAGATCCAAACTGTAAACATATACAAATAGGTATATGAACATCCTTCCATTTCCATGCCGTGTGCTGAAGCATGTATAATAGTCATGAAACATGCCATGAAACACACACACATGTCACTGATTGCAGTAATGCAGTACTGTATACAGTGCTCAGAAATACCCCTCCACTACTAAGTATTTAAGTGACATAAACATTTGAAGTCACAATATATGTGTCATTGATTACAGGATGAATACAGTGGTTACATTTCCATGTAGAGTTCTGAAATTCCCCTCCAGACTGAGTATGAAAGTCATTAAACATGTGACACACGTCACTGATTACAGTTTTGATGAATATTATCTCTAGTCTGGTCATGGAACTGGTCCTGGCTGTGAGGTTCAAGACTATGGATGTGCTTTCATGGGGTTTGGTGTTTTTTGGTATGGACCCTGCTATAATACTTAACAGCACAGACCTCAACACAGTTGGCGTCATGAGGACAAATAAGCCTTATAATGCACCTTCAGTCTTAAATGCCTATAACAACTCATTATAATACCTCATGGCTGTTGCTATGAGCATGTATGAGCATGTATATATGTTTATGTCGATAGATATCAAGCCTTATGAATGTATTATAATGTGTTATGCATGCATTTATATCGTCTTATGAATAGCAAGTACATAGAAAGTGTTACCAAGTGTTTTTCATTGTTTTTACAAGTTCCTGTAAATTGTACTGAAATTGTTTGTTATGTCTTTGAATTAATGTGACAATGTAAAAGTATTCAATTAAATACTACTATGTACTATACTACTATGTAGGCTACTATGTACGTTTTTGCAGCATGTGTGCAGTGTGCAGACCATCCTTTGCCTAACTTTGGCAAAGAATCATATACTATACTTCCCCAATGATATTTCATACACTCGTTCTGACTCTGTCAGGGTAAGGTGTGAGCAGCAGACATTGTATTTGAGTTGACGCAATCAAGGCAGAGAGAGTAAATGTCCAGCACAGTAGTAAATTGCAGCCCTAGAGCCAAGCCAAAAATCCACAGTATTGGCAATTTGCATCACAGGAAGGAGAAAATTATTTGACGCGAGATGGGCTGAAAAGTGTCAGGAAAATATGGAAGTGAAAGCAATTTAGCGTCAGTTGAGTCCTCAGCTCACCTGCCCTGAAATATGTGGGAAAAATGTACTGTAGAACAAGCCTCCAAGCACACACACACACCGTGTGTGTGTGTGTGCGAGACGTGCGTGTGTGTGCGTGAATATACATGTGTGTGCATGCATGTGTGTGTGTGTGTGTACATGTGCCTGTGTGTGTGGGGGGTACGTGTGTGTGCGTGAATATACATGTGTGTGCATGCATGTGTGTGTGTGTGTGTGGGTGCATGCGTGCGTGCGTGCGTGTATTGGTATGTATGTGTGTGGGTACGTGTACGCAGGGGTGTCGTTTAGGGGGGTAAAGTGTGACTGAGTCACCAGGACCCCATTCATCGTACTGTATATGGTTGGGGTGGGGGGTGTCCATTGGAGCTGATTGTTCACAGGGCCCACAATGTGCTTCTACGCCCCTGCGTGTTCGTGCATATACATATGTGCGTGCGTGCGTGCGTGCGTGCGTGCGTGCGTGCGTGCGTGCGTGCGTGCGTGCGTGCGTGCGTGTGTGTGTGTGTGTGTGTGTGTGTGTGCGTGCACGCGCGCGCTGGAGGGAGATTCTGACTGTGTGTGTTTAAAGCATCAGGTTTGGCTTTCCTTTCCTCTCCTCTCCGAATACCATTCCGCTGCCTGGCTCGGTCTGATTCAAATGCAAAGGAGAGAGGCAAAGCTGCATGCATGGTCTCTGGTTAAAGTACTTTGCTCCTTACCTAACCCAAAGTGACAAGAGCAGCGGGCTGTGGCCCAGGAGGAGCAAGGTGCCACACCGCGCTGCCGCCGTGATCATAATGCACTTAGCTCTCCTCCAGGGCTGGACTGGCCATCTGGCATACCGGGCATTTCCCAGTGGGCTCTGCACCATCGTGGGCCCCTATTTTCAGAGATGTTTTTTTTTTAAATACATATTTATTTTTTTACATTTCTGAAAATAGGGGCCCACGAGGGTGCAGGGCCCACCTGTGTGTCAGTTCGGCGCTGCTAATTATGACGGGCCCCTTTAAGTCAAAGTGCCCGGGCCCTATTTCTCCCCCAGTCCAGCCCTGTTTAGCTCTCCTCTCCAGGCTGATTGTCTCTATCACGGCCCATTCAGACGGCGTAGAGGGGAAACGCTGCTTTTCATTTGCTGTGTTAAACTCCACCAAAAGACACAGGTCTCTTGAATGGCCCTTGAAGGAGAAAGCCGGATCAGGTGTGCTTAACGAGGACCAAAGAAGGTGTTCAAGACAGAGGGGTTTTTTTTTATAAGGAGACCTCTCATCGTCAAAAAAACAGCAAAAAAAACAAAGTGCTCTCCAAACAGGTACATGTGTAGTGTAATGCAAAGCTCAGCTCTGAATAAATGGTTAGTGTGTGCCACTTGACATATTTTATCAGTCAAGCAGAGCTGACAGTTGTAATGAATGAAATGTTGAGTAATGAAATGTTTCTTATGCATACACCTGTTTTGTAACCACTGGGGTTGTTTACATACTTTGATCTTAATAAAGGTGTACATTTGTCACCCACACAGTATGTATTGGGGTCAAGCGCTTTGACCTGGTTTGTATCAGGCTGGCAATGCAATCTTTAACCCCTCAAATAGCTGGGTGTGTCTTATTCATTTTAAGGTGGCACAATATTTCCGTTTACAAAAGAGGCAATTTACTTAATTGATTCATTATGTATTACATACCGGTATATCACAATAACTAAGATCATATAATATATTTGATGGAAAACTTAATTTATTTTTTTATACAAAATCCACACAATTAACAAACAACACAAGACAGCATTATCAACGCAACATCATCAACATTTATTAATCAACATTTTTCAACACAATATGATTAAAACTACAGGGGATTTCCACTACCACTGTGGCTGTGGCTGCTTTATATGACATTCGACAAGCTTGTACAGTACTTGATGAGTTGCTGGAACAACAAATGGATGTGAAATTAAGTGAAACTGAATTCAAGATAAAGTTAAGGCAGTTAGAAGTAAGAAAAACATAGCAGTTAGTTTTGTTGTTCAACAAAAAATCAGCACTGTATTCAAAGAGTTGTAATTAGCTGGTACTAAACCACAACTACTACGTTGTGGTGAAAATGTCATTAGCAAAGATGAATTCTTTATAGTTCTGCAGTATCTTTTTGTAGGATCACTTGGCAGAAGAATTCTAGCTAGAAACGTTTAGAGTATCTTTGCAAGCAAACAAACATTCTGGAAAAGGCCTTGTGAAAACCTCAGCTATATGTTGCTCAACCTCTGCTGCTCTTTCAAAATGCCAAGGAGCCCCATTTTGGTGAATATAAGACTAATAAAACATGCACTATATGGAAAGGGCCCTCAGGTAACTCCCAGGCACCCCGGGGGCCTTGGGGGGAGAATGAGAAGGGGTCTGCTTGGCTCCAGTGTTTTTTATTAGGACGGATCCAACCCTAAGCTCCATGACGGTGCCTTAGCCTCTCTCCCAGACAGAGTCCATCTCCTCCCCCCACCTCTCCTCTCCTCTCTGCACTCCCTTCAGCCCTAACCCCCATTGCCGGCCCATATCAACACACTGAAACAGGACAGGGATAAAAAAAAGCAGCCTGGGCATTTTTGGTGTAGACCAACGATTCACACAACATCATTGGTTTTTATATTATATGATTGGCTCAGCCTACTGCCTATAATACAGATAGACCAATGGACAGCCCCATTTATATTGCCGGCCAACCTCTAAGGGGAAAAAAACAACCACAAAAAACAGCATCAGACCCTAAGGTCTGTTGGCTCACTGGGAAAATGCCCTGTATGCCAGATTATACGGCCAGCCCTACACTGAAACGCACTGAAAACTTGCATGCTATTCTTTCCCCTCCTCCTACTCCTCCTCCTCCTCCTCCTCCTCCTCAGCCAACTGCCGTAGCACACTGCCCCTGTCAAAATATGGAATTCGCACTGGAATTCAGGAATTCTGCAATTTCCTTCATCAAGTGTGTGCGATGCGATGAGAGTATGTGTTCCCCCTCTGGATAAACCAATAATCATTACTCCTCAAAATAAGCAAGTCACCTAGAGCCAGAGAGCAGGGGATACACATAACGCTAGCACAGAGTCAAGGCACAGCAGGAATGTGGTGGAATGTAGTGTGTGTGTGTGTGTGTGTGTGTGTGTGTGTGTGTGTGTGTGTGTGTGTGTGTGTGTGTGTGTGTGTGTGTGTGTGTGTGTGTGTGTGTGTGTGTGTGTGTGTGTGTGTGTGTGTGTGTGTGTGTGTGTGTGTGTGTGTCAGGGATGGAAATAAGCACCCGTCCACCTGCCACTGACGGGTACATTTCAGAGGTGACTGGTACATTTTCCAACTCACCAGTCACTTTGACGAGTGAAAACTTTCACCTCCACTTGAGCTATGATTAGCCTGAATGTCTTGTTTTTTTGTCCAATGCGATTTGCCATTCTTCACCCTACAATCGATTAGAATGCAGGATTGTATCTAAAAATTTAAAAACTTCTGAGGGAAGGCCCCCACACCCCCAACCACAGAAAAAGTCCTCCTTTCTGGTGTTAAGGACATAGTCAACCGAACGCAAACATATAACTATATATACTCACAATAATAAATCCAATAATAATAGTTTGAATAATGATAGTAATAATGAACTGATTTCAACTATTGTTATTTTTATATGAGTTGACTGGTGAAAACAGCGAGTGACTGGTAGATTTTACCTGCCACAGTGACTGGTGGGGAAAAAACTTAAGTTCCATCCCTGGTGTGTGTGTTAGTGTGTGAGTGTGTGTTTATACATGAGACTGTGTGTATGCGTGTGTGCACGTGTGTGTGTGTGTGTGTGTGCATTCGTGTGTGTGTATTCGTGCACGTGACTATATGTGTTTGCGTTAGTGTGTCTATATGTCTATGAGCATCCAAGCATGGAAATTATGTATTGTTGAGAGGGAGTGCTGTATATGCACATTTGTGAATATGAACATTTGAATATGTGAGTGTGAGCATTATTTTTGAACTGTTTGGCTGTATATGCAGGCATGTGTGTACTGTGCATGCGTGCGTGTTTGTGCGTGCGTGTGTGCGTGCGTGTGTGTGTGTGTGTGTGTGTGTGTGTGTGTGAGAGTGTGTATGTGTGTGTAGGCTCAACTGAGAGCTGAATGAAAGCAGATCAGTGGCATTCCAGCCCTAATGAAGAACACCCACACAGACGGTACACACACACACACACACACACACACACACACACACACACACACACACACACACACACACACACACACACACACACACACACACACACACACACACACGCATGCGCACACAAACACACACACACACACACACACACACACACACACACACACACACACACACACACACACACACACATACACACGCACACACGCATGCGCGCACACACACACACACACACACACACACACACACACAGTAATTCCTCTGATATCACCTTCAGCTTCCCATAACATCCCCCCCCATCCCCACTCCTCAGCCAGCTGCTGACTCCATTGTGACATCATTTCCTTTTACAACTGCAGTGCCGCTCCACCCACCCACCATCACCAGGGGACTCACTAGTTTCACACCCAGTCGGCCGGGATGGGCGGGATTTGGGTTGTGCGTACTCGTGCACATCGCCATGACAGCTGAGAGTCGTGCACGTCGCCATAACCCTAACCCTAACCCTAACCCTAAATCGCTTATTTAAATGTTTGATTACACAACTAATACTGTAATCATGCTGTACTGAAGCGAAAAAACACGTATTCTAGTCAACTGACTACACTATTCCAGCTCAAACCAAATGACGTGAGACAATCACCGGGCCGACCTGGTGTGAAATTAGTGAGTCCACCATCACCAGTCCAGCCCCGACCATCACAACACACCCATGGCCACTGCCAACTTTTTCCAGGTCAAGGGTCGAAATCAAAGTTTGAAAGGGTCCCCCATTCAATACACATGACGTACGTAATGAAAACCCAATGATGGGCCCTCCATGGGCCTAGGATCTCACTGACTTTTTTTGTCCCTCCCTGTCAGCTCCCTTGCACACCATCTCAACATCACATCCCAGAGCAGATGTGGAGGCATGCTGAATGACCTCACTATCAGGCAGACAGAGGGGGAGGTGGGCAGTGGTCCCTGGTCCCAGGGAAGCTGACAAGGGGGGACAAAGGGGCAAGTTGTCCCAGGCCCAGGGAGATGGAGGTTAAATGTTCATTTGTACTGTATTTATTATTGATCACTTATTGTTACCAGTCCATCACTGTTACCTGTCCTGTCTTGCACTGTATGTCAGTGTTGTATATGTCTATGTCCTGGCATGGTATAGAGAGAAAACGTAATTTCATTTTCTTTGTATGACTTGTGCATAAGAAGAAAGTGACAATAAAAGCTGACTGGACTTGATTAGCTTAATACGGAACGTGGACTGCGGCCTGGTGTTGTCCCCGACGTGGGTGAGACCCGGCACCAAGGCAGTTGTGTCCGGCCTGGACTGGGTGACCGTCTGTGTCACCATGGATGGCCCGTGGGTGTGTGAGCTGCATGTGTTTGTCCCTCACACAGCTTGTGAAAGGTCCTCGAGACGGGCCTGGTCCACCTGGCTCCCATCCCCCGCACCTGCAACAACTGGCCTGCTGGCCTCTCACACATACTGCACATGGGGGTGTGGGAAAAGCTAGTCGGCTTGGCACAGGGAACAGAGGACTGGTGCTGGTTGGGTTGGTGGTGAGGGGGTGTGGGGTGGGGGAGAGGACAGGGGATCCAGCTGTTGAGCTGTGGCTGTCTGCAGGCTGGTCCCTGGGAACAGCCAAGACTCATCACTAACTTCCCTTCTCTCTACCTTTATTTTCTTCTATTTTCTCTCTCTCTCTCTCTCTCTCTCTCTCTCTCTCTCTCTCTCTTTCTCTCTCTCTCTCTCTCTCTCTCTCTCTCTCTCTCTCTCTCTCTCCCCCTCTCTCTCTCTCTCTCTCTCTCTCTCTCTCTCTCTTCAAATTCCCTCTCTCACACATCCACATGCAAGCCTGTGTGCCAATCAAAGGTCAAACACAGTCAGGTCTTAGCTTGGTGTTGGTGTGCGTGCAATTGTGTGTGTGCATGCCTGTACGTGTGTGTGCGTGTGCGTGTGTGCCTGCGTGCCTGCGTGTGTGTGTATGTGTGGTTCTGCCTACTTTTGAGCACAGGTAGGCACAATATATTTTGCATCCTATGCTCATATTTTTACACTGCATCTCCATACAACATACTGAAAAAGGGAAAAAAGCATGTTAGCGGACCTGCTGCTGTGTTAAACCCCATTCCCTTGCCCTTCCCTTGCCCTTCCCTTCCCTTCCCTTCCCCTCCGCCCATCTGTCTGGCTGTTTTTGGCAAGGCCAGGCGCAAAGGCTCATGGGGCCTACCGTACCAGGACACACCGGGTCCCCACATGGAAAAAGTTTGCCTGCGTGCTGCAATCACCTGAAGTTGCTTAACTGGGAGGAGCCGAGGCTAGCCAGCTACCTTAATGTTCCCGCCATCGCGATCGCGCCAAGCCCGCCTGTCGCCCTAACAGCCATGCATTTTCATTCTCCCGCCTTGCCAGCCCGCTAAAATGAGACTTTATGTTTCATACGCGGCTCCCCCAATAATCCTGCAAATGAAATCGATTCCCCCTCTCCTTCTCTCCAATTCGGATCACAGCTGGGTTTCCCATATGGACCCGTAATGAGGCTAGCTCCGCGCGGCTCAATCCCCCTCGTATGAGGCCCCCGTACCGTAATGCTGGCCTCACCAGAACATCCAATCCCATTGTAATTACCAGCATGCAAACAGGGGACCACTGGCAGCAGGCTGAATATATATTTGATTGATGCCGTTCTACTCCAGTCTCTCTCATAGTATCTCTCTCTTGAGTATCTCTCTCTCTCTCTCTCTCTCTCTCTCTCTCTCTCTCTCTCTCTCGCTCTCTCTTTTCATACACCTTCCTCTCCTCTTTCTCCATCTTCCCTTGTGGTCCCAACGGTGATGGTGAAAATGATGTTGGAATTTAGATGATGCAGTTGACTACATGGATATTGACGGCGAATACAGTGGCGCTCGATGCTCGAAACAAATTGCCTCTCAAATAAAGCGTTATGTTAAAACTGATAAGGACTAAACAGCAGGCGGGACAGACGCTGGTGCTGCATGGAAGACAACAAATGCAGCCTTTCGTATACCCCTGCTGCGGTCATGCATTCCTACTCCATGACTGCTTTTCAGCGAATTTGTTTTATAACAACAAGCCACAAGCCCAAGTGATTAAGAAATGTTTTGCTGAGAGATTTCCTGTTCTGTAAAGCATATGATTTTTTAAAATTGTACAATTTAATTGTGTTCTCCCCAAGTCCAGTATTATTTGTGCAAATAAAAGAGAGAGTTCAAGCGATTTCCTGTTGTATCAAACACATCACGATGAACTTTGCATTTCATGTTACAGTTCACAATATTATTTGTATGCATAATGCCAGTTCTGGAGATGGATAGGATTATTTCCAGGAAAACCTCTGGTGTCTAAAACTCATCAAAATATAACTGTTCTCCATGGAAGCTGTATGTTGTGGATAGAGAGTAAAATATCGGGCACAAAATAGGCCTATATACACACTAAAAATGGCCCTACCTTGCCGCTGACGGTAGGGCACTTCTCTACTATGCAGCTGACCGGGGTTCGGTTCCGGCTCAGGTCCTTTGCCGACCCTTTCCCGTCTCTCTCTCCAAACTCGCTTCCTGTCACTGTCTTCACTGTCCTATCTCATATAAACTAACAAGGCTTGAAAAAAATATATGCACTAAAAAAATGCAGTGTTAATTCAGCACAGAGTTTTCTGGGACCAAATACGGTACACTCTAGAGGATGTTAAATTGACTCTCTGATTATTGAATAACCACTGGGAACTTTACTGTAATATCATCTTTCCTATTATTTAAAACTCATAAATAAAAGTTGCAATATTTAATTGCTTTCTCAAATTTATACAACTATAAAAAAGCAATTTATTGGGAATTCAGGATACTGGCTTTGACTTGGTCAGTTGGCTATTCTCCTCAGCATTCCCGCTCCGCCTTTGAAAGCAATAAGGAGATGAGGGAGGGAAAGGGATATTCCACTCTTCCCTTCACACTTCCAAATCCCACCTCTCCATTCCTCACAGGTAGTGGTGGCCGCCTGGGCGGGCGGGCACTGTGTAACGTGATCATCTCTCACTCTCTCCACAGGATTTGGACTTCTATTTTTATTTATTTAGTGAGTTATTTATTTTTCATATGTATTTTCTTCTTTTTCTCTCTTTTTTTTTAAAGTTCAAGTCCGAATGGCCCTATATCAAATGTGCAAAAAAATAAATCACGTATTATAAAAGGGTAGGAGAGCAAAATGAGATTCGGGTTATTCTTTTGAATATAGAAATATGCTATACCATCACCCTGTCAATAATGGGAGCATTCCTGCTGTGAAAAAGAAAGAAACTGATGCAAAATACTCTTTTAAATTGTTGGCCTACGTATAAATATCATGCAGCAGATGGCTAGGAATTTTTATGCATTAGAAAACCAGGTTTCGAGTGGGGTATGTCTCTGCCTTTGTCCAGGTGTGCATATCAGAAGTGTGAAAATATGCAGATGCATCTACAGTATGTGCATTTGTTTTGTTGTGTTTATGTGTGTATTTCATATGGAGTTTCTGAGTTCTTGCAAGGCTTTGAACTTTCTTTCAAACCATATGTATATGTTTCTTTGTGCGAAAGTTTATTTGCACGTGTCTGTATGTGAGTATGCGCCTCAATATGAAGATGTGAGTGCTTTTTCTTGGGAATGTGTGTGTGTGCGTGAGCATGCGTGTGTGTGTGTGTGTGTGTGTGTGTGTGTGTGTGTGTGTGTGTGTGTGTGTGTGTGTGTGTGTGTGTGTGTGTGTGTGTGTGTGTGTGTGTGTGTGTGTGTGTGTGTGTGTGTGTGTGTGTGTGTGAGTGTGTGTGTGCTTGCATGCGTGCGTGTGTGTATGTGTGTGATTGCTAAACATCTGTTTATTCAGTGTGTGTATGCGCTGCTTGCATCATATTGTGTGCGTGTGTGTGTGTATGTGTGTGCGAGCTTGCCTGTGTGCCAGTGTGTGTGTGTGTGTGTGTATGTGTGCGTGTGTGGCTGTGTGTGTGAGAGAGTGTGATTGCTTATGTAAAATGTTTATTCAGTGTGTGTATGCGCTGTGTGCATCATAATGTGTGCGTGTGTATGTTTCTTGGTGTGCTTCTTCGGCTGTGATAAAACTATGGCCATCCAGTACAGCAAGGGCCTTGCTCATCCTCCTGTCTGGATGGAGACCTCATTGGAAGGGCCCCACCAGTCCAACAGGTACGCTTTGCTGTGTTAATTCACTAAATCTCTTTTATTTGCATCGCATAATTTCCCTGATCCTCTCCCGTCTCTCTCCCACGTAGTCCCTGCACACTGACCTGTCCTGTCGGAATAAAGTCTAAAAGTAGTGGTGGAGTCCTGTCATATATTTAGTACCTCTGCCAAGGAGGTTATGTTTTCAGTCGCGTTGGTCTGTCTGTCTGTCTGTCTGTCTGTCTGTCTGTCTGTCTGTCTGTCTGTCTGTCTGTCTGTCTGTCTGTCTGTCTGTCTGTCTGTCTGTCTGTCTGTTTGTTTGTTTGTCTGTCTGTCTGTCTGTCTGTCTGTCAAGGATTTGGACAAAACTTTGTGGAGTTGAAATGACAAAATAAACAAGTGATTAAATTTTGGTGGTGATCTGGATCCAGGATTTTTAAGAAAAATATATATTTTTTACCATTGCGGGAAAGGGAGAATTGTGACATTCTAGTTTCTAACTCCACAAAAAGAAGACAGAGAGACTCGAAAAAAATAAGTTGTAACATTGTCAAATGCTCTATCAAACAGCTTCCTCTCTGAGTGCATTCCTAGTTGTATTTATTACAGTAGTCTGATAAGTGTAATATAATGTAATATACATTAGAATGCCACAAGCACTCATTAGGAAAATATGGGTGAAGATCCAGATCCAATTGTTTTAAACCTCAGCACCACACCTCCAGGAGACATAATGTCTTTCAATGCAGCGCATCTATTGCAGAGCCTCAGAGTGGTGATGTGCGTAATGAGGTGTAGTCGGCTACGGTACGGTGTACGAGCGGCTGGTTCACCATGCAGGCTAGAGCAGCAGGGCCAGCAGCAGCAGCAGCAGCAGCAGCATCCTCCACCGCAGTTCTCAGGGAAAATCAATTACCCAGGCCTCCTCTTCAGCATTACACAGGCCATTTCCAGCATGCTGAGCTGAATTTAAGCTCAGCAGAGAGATCCGCCCCGATGCCATTTCCCATGCTGACCGCCATGTTGAGGTGGGATACACACACACACACACACATGCGCAGATATGTATGCGCACGCACGTGAGTCCATGCGCGCACACACACACACACACATGCACAGATTTGCAGACACACATGCACGAGTGTGCGCACACACACACACACACACACACACATAACATGCACACACACACACACACACACACACACACACACACACACACACACATATACACATGCACACACACACACACACACACACACACACACACACACACACACACACACACACACACACACACACACACACACACACACACACACACACACACGAATACACGCACACACACGCATGCACCTACGCAGGCACGCACGCACCCATGCACGCACGCGCACACACACACACACACACACACACACACACACACAGCAATGCACATGTGCAGACACACAAGCAGACACATACACACACACACACATGCACACACACACAAAAGCAATGCTAATATGCCGGCTAATAACACTGATAATGTGGCTCGCTAACATCTCTATTTCCGTGCCCCTTTGCATACCCCCCAGTCCCTGTGCAAGGGGCAATCTGCTTAAACGCCTATCCAGAGGGCCCTCGAGGAAGGTGACAGCACCTCAACACCCCACATTACCCCACACGTAACCCCACGCCCCACCTATATATCCTCCTAGTGCAACAGCCCCGACGTGCTGGCCCTTGGCTCGTGGCTTATGGCTTTGACAGGCGCTAATAAAAGCTGATTACGGCAGCCCATCGGCTAATTCAGCCCTAATCAGGACAAAGGAAAAGGCGGCACTTAACAGCTGTGAAATGGCAGCTGCTGGTTGGAAATGAGCACTCGGGGAAAAGGCCAGGGAAGGTGGCGCGAGTAGTGTGTGTGTGTGTGTGTGCTGTGAGAGTGTGTGTGTGTGCGTGTGTGCGTGCATGCTCTGTGTGTGTGTGTGTGTGTGTGTGTGTGTGTGTGTGTGTGTGTGTGTGTGTGTGTGTGTGTGTGTGTGCGTGTGTGTGTGTGTGTGTGTGTGTACGTGTGTGTGTGTGTGTCTGCGTCTCTGTCTCTGTCTCTGTCTGTGCTTGTGTGTGCGTGTGCATGTGTGTGTGTCTGTGCGTGTGTGTGTGTGCACATTCAGAGGTTGCAGGTGGGGGCAAGGAGAGGGGGTTAAGGCAGACGCCGGAGCCGTCATTACCCAGTGTCTTTTGTACCGGGCTTTCCTTGAGCTTAAGCACCGGTAACTCAATAGGAACTGGTACTCCCAGCAGCCCTTTGTGTGGACAGAATCCCTCCAGAAGGTTCCAGGACGGGGGGAGAAGGCAGAGGGATCAGGTTTATGTGTGAGAGTGTGTGTTAAAGTGCTTGTCGTCTAGGTGAGAAGCTGACAGTAACAGGTTTAAGCCCCCACCGTTCGCGTTTTATCTCCTGGAGTGGATGAAGGTTGGTGGTAGGGAAGGGAAGGGAAGGGTAGGGTAAGGGGGGTGAGGTGGTGTTTACCTCTGGTCTCCATAGCATTGATGAGGAGCATCAGTAACAAAGAGGTGGTGGCGGTGGTGGTGGTGGTAGTGTAGGTGGCGGTGGTGGCGACGGTGAGGTTGGAGGAAGTGACAGATTGGCCTGGCGAATCTGTGACTGACAGCCTGAATGAGGTGCCAAAGCCGGGCTTTGATTAAAGCCACGGAGAGATACAGTTGTGACTGCGGCAGACAAGTGCCAAAGCCAGAGCCCTTTACTGTATTGCAAGAGTTCTCAGAAGGGACACACGCACAGACACACACGCACACATGCACGCAGGCACGCACGCACACATGCAAGCACGCACACATGCACGCACGCACGCATGCACGCATGCACACACACACGCACGCACGCACGCACGCACGCACGCACACACGCACACACGCACACACGCATGCACGCTGACACTGAACCATGCTGCAAATCTTTGGACCATCTGTCTGTAAATGTCAGGAACTGGAACATCTATAGCCGCATCAACATCAAAACATCATATTAATCAAATGTGTCTTTGGTGATTTGCCTGTTATGTATTGCATGTGTTTTTGTGGTGTTTTTTGCATCTGTATTTACCTAACTCACCGCTCCGCTGACATAGGGAGTATTGAAGCACTACCATCTCTGTAATCTTTTTTTTTTCAAAACTGTAGCAATATTGCTTATTGCTTATCTAACACTGTTACACTTAATCGCTGACCAAATTTCTTTAAAAACGCTACAATTTCATCCGCGACGAGTTGACAAGTTGAGGAAGTGATTGTGGTTACCCCGGCAACATATTCTCATTACCGACGAAGATGGGCTGGGTCTAACTTGGACGTGCATAGAATCTTTAGGTGGAAGGTGTAGGTTTACGCTTGATTGACCACAGTTATCAGCCAATCAGAATCGAGAACCGGACTTCACAGTGTTAGATTTAGCATTTATAGCATTTATAAAGCATTTATAAACACACTGACACATCTGTTGGCAATATGTCAGTCTGCCTGTCTGTCCGTCTGCCTGCCTGCCTGCCTGCCTGCCTGCCTGCCTGTGTAGCTGTCTGTCTGTCTGTCTGGCGGGCTTTATAATATCTGATAAGTAGGCTATCTATCTGTTGCCTTTCCGACTGTCTGTCTACTATGTGCTTGAACATACAGAGAAAATGCTGTGCATAAATACAGTCCAATATTTAGCATCTGCCTGGGGTATCTAAACTGCTTTAATAGACAGTTGGGAATTCACTCGCGCTTGTGGTCAGAATAGAGAGGATCATCTCAGAAACTGGGCCAAGCTTGCATAAACACAACACAGTATCTCTATAATATTATATATCTGTATTACTATGCTGCACACAGTATACCATCCTATATAGGAAGGGGAAAGAAAACAAACAAAAAGAAGAAGTAAAGAAAAGATCTAGGCAAAAGAGGAATTAATGGCTTGGCAGAGAGACAGAGAGTCCATAAAAAGAAGTACAGAGATGTAAAGAGGGAAATTGAAAGACAGAAGGAAACAGAGAGAGGGCTTAGAGTCAATTCAATACATAAAGGCAGACGAAGGGAAATTAAAAAGAGAGACAGAGAGAGAGAGAGAGAGAGAGAGAGAGAGAGAGAGAGAGAGAGAGAGAGAGAGAGAGAGAGAAAAGGGCAGACAGACAGACAGACAGACAGACAGACAGATAGATAGAGAAAGGGGGACAGATGAAGAGGGAGGAATAGAAGGAGAAAAAAGGAGTGTGTGTGTGTGTTAGTCAGACAGAAATGTCATGCAATATTAAATAATGTACCAGTCCCAAACAACAGCTAGGAAATTAGGGTACCGGGAACCCCAACATCTTTACGTGTTTTACCTTTTCATGAAAAATTATAAAATTATGTGATGATAAACACTCTTGTAAATGTATTACATGAAATACTCACTATTCACTTGTTTAT
>NC_085870.1:39887453-39912453 GCF_034702125.1 Engraulis encrasicolus
CCCCTGCAGAGACACGGAGACGGAGAGAGAGAGAGAGAGAGAGAGAGAGAGAGAGAGAGAGAGAGAGAGAGAGAGAGAGAGAGAGAGAGAGAGAGATGGAAACAAGAGAGAAGGGAAAAAAGCGAGATGGAGACGAAGAGGAATACATTGTGAGATTGAGAGAGGGGGGCAGAGAGAGGGAGAGAAGAGGAGGACGGGGGAAGAGATCAGGACAGAAGGATAAGAAAACAGAAAAGTGAAAAGAGAAGAGTGAGATTGGGAGAGGAGGTGAATGAAAGAGAGAAAAATAGAGGGGAAGAGAGGGGAAGAGTTTGGAAGAGAGGGGAAATCTGGGAAGAGAGGGGAGGAGAGAAGGGTAAGGAAAAAGAGACAATAGAGGGATGAAAGAAAAGAAAACTTGGAAATATGAGGCAGGTGATAAAGTGAAGACTAGATGAAAAATAGAATGGAAGATGGAAAGATAAGGGCAGAGGTAGAGAAAAAGAGAGAAAACAGAGAGAAACCGAAAAGATCATATAGAATGAGAAAGAGAGCAGAGAGGCATGAGAGTGGTGGAGAGATGGGAGAGAAGAGAGGTCAGGTGCAGGCTAGGCGTGTGTGTGTGTGCGAGAGAGAGAGAGAGAGAGAGAGAGAGAGAGAGAGAGAGAGAGAGAGAGAGAGAGAGAGAGAGAGAGAGAGAGAGAGAGAGAGAGGGAGTGAGGGAGGGGGGTTAGAAAGCTGAAAGAGAGCAACTAAATCCCAGAGAGGCCATTTAACAACCTAGTGGGTTAAATAGAGCAGAGATCAGGGACACTAACCAGCCAGGACACACACACGCACACACACACGCGCGCGTGCGCGCACACACACACACACACACACACACACACACACACACACACACACACACACTCACACACACACACACACACACACACACTCACTCACACACTCACACACATACAGAGACTCTCTCCTTCTCCCCCTTTTGTCAACTTAACCCCCAGAGGACTGAACTGACAGTGTATTTACACACTCACTCAACCCCCCCTGTGCTCACCCCCCCTTCCTTACCTCCATTCACCCCCCCACCTCCCCCACCTCCCCCTCATGCGTCCTCCTCATTCCCCTTAGCCAGCCCCCCCTGCACACACCCCTCAGCTCCTTCCCCTCCACTCCATAGCTATGCCCCCCGTCCCGTCCCGCTGCTCTATTCCCCAACCTGATGGTGGGTTAAGAGACCCATCACTCACACAGGAGGCCCCTCAGGGCACAACACAACCAAGCCAGCCAGCCAGCCAACCAACCAACCACCACAGATCTCAGCACCAGCCCCAGCAGTACTACCATTATCACTAGAGGCACTTATTACTTAGGGCATCAATGAAATAATCATAGGCCTATGTTTTATATGTTTCAATTATATAATAGTATACTTTTGGGCACCGTTTATGGCTGACAATGATATTGTTCGTGTCACTGCAGACTGCCATTCACATGCACTGAATTTTTAGGACCATCAAAGAAATAATCATGCTTTTTAAAAAATAATGCTATAATTTTGAGCCCTGTTTATTCCTGATATTGATTGTTCTTTAGTGTTCTATAAGCCAGTCAACAACCTTAGTCACAAGTCAGGGGCCCTGAATATTTAGACCATTGATGAAATAATCTTTTTTTTTAAATTATGATGTGATTTTTGGTCCCTGATATCACTCGCAGTGGAATTGATTGTTCTGTGGAGTCCTGAAAAGGTTGCTTTTCATTTAGGCTCTTTATAATTGTCATAACTATTAGCCTACTGGCCTAGAATAAAGGTTCATCCTAGGGGATCATATCATTGTGTGATCATGCCATTTTAAAGGGCACATGTGATAGAGTTTTATAAACATTCAGCTTTCTCTTTTGCCATTAAAAAAACAACATGATTCATTCATCTTATGACACATTGACAGGACAGGCACTTCTGTATTGGTAACTGAAGTAAGTGAAAGAAAATATGTGTGTAAAAACACATCTTTTGTTGGAAATGGTTTTATTTACTGTTGAAAAATGTTTAGTTTTGATGTAGTTACTAAATGCTGTCTTTGTAAGTTTATGTATACAAAAATGTTCTTTGCCTTTCTAAAAAACACACCTTATCTCCCAACATGAAAAAAGTTTTGCATTTCAGTGGCTTCACATTGATAATGTTTAGAATTTAAAAAAATACATTTTCTTTAAATCTGAAAGGGAAGAGGAAAAGGGGAAAAAAACTGAACGCCACTTTCCTTTAATAGTGTTGGCTAAAACCCCTGTGCTAGGCTAAAGTGTGTGTGACATTGAGTTGCCACACTCTCAGCTCCCCATGTAATTTCCCTGATGCGCTGCATTTCCCTCCTGACGCGAGAAGATGCTCCATCCTCTACCCTCCATCCTCCATTCACTCGCCCCCTCATCCACCCCCCACCCCACCCATCCAAACGGATGCAGCACTACGGTCAGTTGGGTGTTAGGTTTTAATGGGTTTTAGGTCCAATGATGGAGCATGTAGCGACCTGGGAGTCATTTCCCTCCTGGCGTGAGAAGGGGCGCCACCTCCTCCACCTCCTCCAGCTCCTCCTCCTCCATCCCCACTCCTCCTCTCTCCACCTCCTCCAGCTCCTCCTCCTCCATCCCCACTCCACCTTCCATCCCTACTGCTCCACTCCTCTATCCCAGCTCCACAAACACCAACAACACAGATGTCAGTCCACCAGCCCTAGTGGGTTTTAGGTCTAATGGAGAGCATGCAGGGACTTGGGAGTCACTTCCCTCCTGACGCGAGAAGAGGCTCCAGCTCCTCCACCTCCATCCCCACTCATCCTCCACCTCCATCCCTACTCATCCTCCACCTCCATCCCTACTCCTCCACCTCCATCTCCACTCATCCTCCACCTCCATCCCTACTCCTCCTCCTCCATCCTCACTCATCCTCCACCTCCATCCCTACTCATCCTCCACCTCCATCCCTACTCATCCTCCACCTCCATCTCCACTCATCCTCCACCTCCATCCCTACTCCTCCACCTCCATCCCCACTCCTCCTACACCCTCCATCCCCCGTCCTCCACCTCCACCCACACCACTCAAAAGACAACAACATAGAGGTCAGTCCACCAGCCCTTCTTGTAAGTCTTAAGTCCAATGAGTGGAGGTGCAGGCACCTGGGAGTCATTTATCTCCCTGACGTGAGAACATGCTTCATCCTCCATCGTATATCCTCCATCGCCCAATCCCCATCTGCCACACCCCCCCACCCCACCAAGAGGGCTACAGCACTGGGGTCAGTACGACTCCACCGGCCCTGAAGGGTTTTACTGTACTGTAGGTCCAAGCATGCAGGGACACTGGACCTGGGGGACTCACAGACAAATAACTTTGAGATAGGCCCAAGTACGTTTTTTGGAGATGAGGAGGATGTGTGTGTGTGTGTGTGTGTGTGTGTGTGTGTGTGTGTGTGTGTGTGTGTGTGTGTGTGTGTGTGTGTGTGTGTGTGTGTGTGTGTGTGTGTGTGTGTGTGTGTGTGTGTGTGTGTGTGTGTGTGTGTGTGTGTGTGTGTGTGTGTGTGTGTGTGTGTGTGTGTCCTCTCCATGTGGACATATTCAGAGGGCGTCTACAACAGGCTAAACTGGGGACGAGACTGCTGGTCCTCTCAGGGGGTGCCAGTGTGGGACTGTGCCCAGGAAAGGCATGCCCCTGATGGGCTTGGTCCAGCCCCAGACCCTGGTGACTGTGAAGGGCATTGGAGGTCTGCTGGGTCTCTACTCCTCTGTATCTCTCCCCCAGTGAGAGGGGGTCTTGGAGGTCTCGTCCTCTGTAACACTCCTTCAGGGGTGTGTGTGTGTGTGTGTGTGTGCGTGCGTGTGTGTGTGTGTGTGTGTGTGTGTGTGTGTGTGTGTGTGTGTGTGTGTGTGTGTGTGTGTGTGTGTGTGTGTGTGTGTGTGTGTGTGCATGTGTGTGCATGTATGTGTGCATGCATGTGTGTGTGTGTTTTTGTCTGTGTCTGTCTTTGCATGTGTGTTTCTGTCTTTATGTGTGTATCTGTCTGTGTTTCTGTGTATGTGTGTATGTGTGTGGTGTGTGTTGTTTGTGTGTGTGTGTGTTTATGTGTGTGAGTCGGTCAATGCTCTTAGAATGCATTATGTACACTTTGTACGTGTCTTTTCCCTGACATATACAGGAGTGTGTGTGTGTGCGCGTGTGCGTGTGCGTGTGTGTGTGTGCGTGTGTGTGTGCGTGCGCGTGCGTGTGTGTGTGCGTGTGTGCGCATTTTGAGTGGGGGGTGGAAGTGTTTCTCTGTTGCCTATGTCTATCAGTAGGTTAGTACATGGGTCACTGACTCTATCTAATGTCAGTGTGTGTGTATGTATGTGTGTGCATGTGTGTGTGTGTTTGTGTGTGTGTCTGGTGCAATGGAGCAAGGCCGGACTTCAAGCAGCCACATGAGCAGTCATCAGCATGATCTGTGCGGCCATTCACCCCCCTCCCCCTCTCCAAAAAAACCCCTCTCTCTTGCCTTGCAACCCCTTTGTAACCCCTCACCCCCACCCTACTAGTATCTTGTCCTACCCCAAGCTCTGACCCCCGCCGCCCCCCCATCCCTGCACCCATGTGCTCTCTCTCCTCTCCTCTCCTCTCCTCTCCTCTCCTCTCCCCTCTCCTCTCCTCTCCTCTCCTCTTGTCTCCTCTCCTTTCCTCTCCTCTGCTCTCCTCTCCTCTGCTCTCCTTTCCTCTCCTCTGCTCTCCTTTCCTCTGCTCTCCTCTCCTCTCCTCTCCTCTCTTCTCCTCTCCTCTCCTCCTTTTCTCTCCTGTCCTCTCATCTCCTCTCCCCTCCTCTCCTCCCCTCTCTCTCCTCTCCTCTTCCTTCCCCTCCTCTCCTCTTCATTTCCCTTTCATCTTGGGTGTGAAATCGCAGCCCGTCTGCTGCTGACCTTTGCCATTAGGGGGTCACCTATTGAAATCTGATGTGGGCCCCTCTCTCTCTCCCTCACTCGGCAGAGGTAAAGCCCTATGGTGATGGTGGTGGTGGTGGTGATGGTTGTGGTGGTGGTGGTGGTGGTGTATAGAGGATGGGGGTTGTTTGGTTTGGTTTGGTGGTTAGTTGGGGGGTTTGGGGGATGGTGTGGTGTGGTGGTGGGGGCTCTGTACACAGCAGACATCACTGTCAACACTCGAACAAACACAGTGTTGGACATGAAGGTCGCCCGGGTCACCAGTGCGACACCTACCGTAGCAGCCAGTCAGGAGCATTTAAGTGTCTCTGTCACTGTGTGCACGGCATGCTGGGTAACCAGCGCAGGCCATCTAGCCCATCTATGAGATGCTCTGCGTAAAACTATAGCACTCAATCACATTTCAGACATTGGAATGCTACTATATAACACACATAGAGTTAGAATATAGAATATATAAAAGACTGACTACATAATTATCCTCAGGCCATGAGATATCTGTATGCACCGCGGGGAATCAACTCAGGCAATGAGAAGCTCCAAGTAAAAACTAAATAGCACTTGATCACATTTCAAAAGCATATAAATACTGCATGTTTCATTTGTTTCTAAATTGAGCTTCTGTTTAGATAGGCTTATACATATTCAATTCATGCATAGGGAATGGGGTGTCTGTGCGCTGGTGTTAGCAAGCCATTTTTTCTACTCATAGATTCCTAACCAAATTTCCATTTCATTTTCCCCACACCTGTCAGTTTTGAGGTATGAACAAAATCTCTCAGAAGCCGTAGTATAATTTTGATTTAAAACTTGTTTACATTTCATTTGTTTTAAACATGAAATTATTTTGAAATAACTATCCACACCCCATGTGGTATATACACTACTAACACTTCAATGAATGAGAATCTTCAAACCCAATGGGACCCAATCATAATATTCTAAACTTAACAATACAATAACATCAAATGATTTTTTTTTAAATACATAAAATGGTTTAGAAAAACTTGTCCAGAGGCCATGGCATAGTAGAGTGTGGCATGACGAGTTTACTAAGACCTTGATGAATGAGAAACTTCACATCCAATAGAACTCAATCATAATATTACACATTATGGAACTATAGCATACATGATAAACTGAAGAAGTACATTGAATTTATTTTCAATATGAAATGGCTTTAAAATAGGCTTCCTATCCACAGGTCATGGGGCAGAGCAAGGCATGGAGAGTTGACTAACACTTTGAGGAATGACAATCTTCACAGGCACGAACTGTAGAGGGTGGTAGCTTCATGTTTGAGGTGAGGAGGGTGAAAAATAATCATGCCCGCACCTGATATCACACCGTTTTAAAACCTGAGGGAGCTTCGCAAAGTGACAGCAGGTCTGAGAAAATGAAAATATGTAGCTTAGCATTCATATTGTGACGCAGACAGAGCAATGAAGGAATGGAGAATTAAAAGATAAAATGGAAATTGGAAAGAGTAAACCCAAACTTGAGTCAGCCTGAAAGCAGAAAAAATAATAATGATTAAGTGAGTAATGCAGTCGTAAACTTATTTTCTCTGAACTCAAATGACCTCATACCTCCATAAGACAGTCGGTATGGGATAATAAATAAGTAAAATTGTATTATGGGTATTGTTTAGATGAATGGAGTGCATCACAAACAACGGGACGCCCGGCCTTAAACCATAAACTATGCAATGAAATGACAGAGAATGGCCAAAACAAACTTTTCATTTTTTTCCGCCTCCTCAGATATACAGAATCCCAGCTAAAACTAAAACTTCTGTTTGGTTATCTGTGAAATTGATGTGAAACAATCATAAAGACTGTGAAATAGACTGTATATTTACTCAATTCAAATATCAGTCACTCTATCACTGTCTCTTGCACACACTGCCACCACACACATACTTGTATTCACAAGCATGCACGCAGGGACGCAGGGACGCACGCATGCAGGCACACACAGACTCTCTTTCTCCCTCAAACACACATCCATATATTCAAAAACTGATTTTGAGTGGGTATGTGTGTGTGTGTTTGCGTGCGTGCGTGCGTGTGTGTGTGTGTGTGTGTGTGTGTGTGTGTGTGTGTGTGTGTGTGTGTGTGTGTGTGTGTGTGTGTGTGTGTGTGTGTGTGTGTGTGTGTGTGTGTGTGTGTGTGTGTGTGCGTGTATTATGTCTCTCTGTTGTTGTTGTTGTTGTTGTTGTTGTTTTTGTTTATGACTTGCGGTCGGTGGTCACAACACTTTTCATCCATCAGTAGAACTTTCATCCAGCCATCATCTACCCATTCAGGCACCACCAGACCAGAGCAGACCACCTCCTGCACCATCTACTCCAGACACAGCCTTTCACTCTTTCTCTCTCTCCCTTTCATTCTTTCTCTCCCTCCCTCTCTTTCTCTCTCATTTTCCCCCTTTGCCGCTCTGTCTATTTCTCCAACACAAACATCTTCTCATTCAAACGAAGTCTGTAATCACAAACAAACAGCACTGAGCACAGAGAAGAGGCAGAGGAGGAGGAGGCAGAGGAGGAGGAGGAGGATAGGAGGAGGAGGTGGAGGAGGAGGAGGAGGAGAGGAAGGTGATGGGTGAGGAGAGGAGCAGAGAGCAGAAGAGAGGAGAGGAGTGAGAGAGTCTATCACAGGAGAAAGATAAGTGCTAGATATGATTCCTACGATAAGCAGGCGTAATTTGGCTTTTAGAGATAGCTACAGGGGCTGCTGAGCTGAACCACTGTGATTTACTGGCTGCTGGTTGCTTCTGCTGTGTGTGTGTGTGTGTGTGTGTGTGTGTGTGTGTGTGTGTGTGTGTGTGTGTGTGTGTGTGTGTGTGTGTGTGTGTGTGTGTGTGTGTGTGTGTGTGTGTGTGTGTGTGTTCAACTTCCACAACCCCCCCAAACCCACCTGCTCTCTCTCTCTCTCTCTCTCTCTCTCTCTCTCTCTCTCTCTCTCTCTCTCTCTCTCTCTCTCTCTCTCTCTCTCTCTCTCTCTCTCTCTCTCTCTCTCTTTATATTCCCCGCATATTTTTTATCTTGCTAATTTAAGGGCTTTTCATCTCTGGCTGATTTTTTGTGTCTTTTTTATGTTTTCCTCCCCAGAAGGTGAGATCACATAGCCACAGAAAACACACACACACACACAGACACACTCCACAAAAAAAGCCGCAGACCAAAATACAAATATTTGAAAATGTATTTCATGGTAATTATGTCAAGTTTCATGGCCCCGGCACAGTACTGGGGCGCTGCCTGGATACCTTAATTTGTATAGAAATTGTAATCATTTGTTCATTTCAAGGTGAAAATTGCATTTTTTAATTTAAATTGTATCCTGCGCGATAGGCTATTATCTAGAAAAATTGTCTCAGTCTATGGTAGTCTATGCCCAGGCGTCACGGATGTTAGGGGCCACTTATAGTCGGGGAGAGGGCTCCTGTGTGTGTGTGTGTGTGTGTGTGTGTGTGTGTGTGTGTGTGTGTGTGTGTGTGTGTGTGTGTGTGTGTGTGTGTGTGTGTGTGTGTGTGTGTGTGTGTGTGTGTGTGTGTGTGTGTGTGTGTGTGTGTGTGTGTGTGTGTGCAGACTAAAACAGCCCTGTGTCTTTTCTCTTCTCCATTCTCACCGCGGCTCTTCTCCAGCCCTGTCTCTCCTCATCTCCATTTTCTCTATTAATATTAATTAGTCTGCACACGGAGAGAGAGAGAGAGAGAGAGGAGAGAGAGAGAGAGAGAGAGAGAGAGAGAGAGAGAGAGAGAGAGAGAGAGAGAGAGAGAGAGAGAAGGAGAGAGAGAGAGAAGGAGAGAGAGAGAGTCAGAGAGTTTATATGTAAATCGAAAAGGGGGCTTCAGAGTGATTTTTATCTCATCCTTGATCTCTCAGATTTGCAACTTCACTGGGCACTCTTCTCTCTCTCCCTCTCGTTTCTTATCTACTGAGGACTGTGTGTGACTGTGTGTGTGTGTGTGTGTGTGTGTGTGTGTGTGTGTGTGTGTGTGTGTGTGTGTGTGTGTGTGTGTGTGTGTGTGTGTGTGTGTGTGTGTGTGTGTGTGTGTGTGTGTGTGTGTGTGCGCGTGTGTGTGTGCACGTGTGTGCACGTGTGTGTGTGTGTGTGTGTGTGTGTGTGTGTGTGTGTGTGTGTGTGTGTGTGTGTGTGTGTGAGTGTGTGTGTGTGTGTGTGTGTGTGTGTGTGTGTGTGTGTGTGTGTGTGTGTGTGTGTGTGTGTGTGTGTGTGTGTGTGTGTATGTGTGTTTCATCGGATATTGTTAGAATAAAGCACAAATGCTAATGGGAGGGACCTTTTTTCTTATACCCTTCTATTCCATCTTATAAATAAAAGATAAAGATTAAACTCGATAAATGAAACTACACTCGATCTGATAGAGTCTATCATCTTGAGAGGGTGTCTACATTGTTATAAGGGGCAGGTGTACACCCTAGAGGATTATAAATCAATGCAACATAGTTTCATGGCACGGCTTTGAGCAGATGAAATAATAGGCTGGATAGCACTGAAGTGTGTAAGGATAACAAACTAGCTTATATAAGGTAGCCGTCAGTCTAGTAGGGCCTAGAACAAAAGATGGCTAGTGTTTTATAACTATACTATGACTATAATACAGAATAATTAGCATTTGAGAAACTTACTTAACAGTGACCACTGCCTTTATATTGTTTCTCAATGGTTAATCGTTTATTATCTGAATATCTACAAATGTTCACAGTAAAATGGTGGACGGCGGACAGATGGAGAGAGAGAGATAGAGAGAGAAAGGGGGGGGGAGAAAGAGAGAAAACAGACACACAGACAGACACACAAACAAACAGCAGGTTGAGAGATTCTGTGGAAAGCAGATAGCATTCACATCTGCATTTATAAAATATAGCCAATACAGACAATAAAACAACCAGCATGGATTTTTTCATACATGATTTCATTAGTTCACACTCTGAAATTTTGATTAAGCATGTATGCATACATCTTCGTTCTCGCTCGAGAACAGACTTATGATCGTGCTGCTCTCACAGGAGAGTGACTGTCCACACGGTGGACTGATCATCAAATTGCTTCATGGGGTCCGCAGGGACCACTGCACTCAAGAAGCTGAGATAGATTATGTGGCATATTGGGCAATGTCGCTGGCCATGGTGCTGAAGTACTGCCACGGCCGAGAAATTTCTATGCAGCACCACTGAGAGCACTATTTGCGCCTGCAGACATGTGCGAATTCTGAGCGGACACCCCCGGCAGATAATGGTCAGAGAGCAATGGAGCGAGGTAAACTGGAAGGAAGCTAAGGCAAGACACCTGACGAATCGAAGGAAGGGAGGCGACAGGGGAGGCATGCATGTCATTACAGCCTGCACCTGCCACAAGCATGATCACTCTGGTCACATGGTGCATTTGCACCAGTATTTAAACCAGGACTCTTGAACTGTTCTTGTATATCTTTGCTTCGGAAGGCTCTCTTGCTTTTGACAGCGTTGGCTGGCCAGCTGGCCTGCTGGCTGTTAGCAACGCTGGCTGTTAGCAATGCTTGTATGGATTGGCTGTCCCCATAGTGGTACACTGTAAGAGATTTTCCCTGCAAAATAACGGCAGTTACTGGCAATTATATTTACCTGTAATTCTACTGTTATTTCACACCAAACATCAAATACAGCTCAGTACTGTTTAATGTACCACAGTATATAACTATTTTTCAGCAGCAATTGAACTGTTAAAATAACAGTACTCTACAGAACGTTCACAGTATTAGTATTGTTAAACTAAAAGTGCTCTACAATATTTGTACAGTAGTATAGGTAAAATAGTGGTACACTACAGTTAAAAAGTTGAGGATGTACTGTGAGATAGCAGGCAATTACTGGGTCATAGTTGCATTCATGAAAATAGCCATGGCAACTTGGCCATCCAGCCACTTGGCCACCGCCCCACCGTCCCATCGGTCACCATGACTGAAGAGACTTGAGCATGATACCATGCCGCCACTATGCTATATTGAGATGCTGGTTTGCGGTGGTCCTTTGAAAGTGTGGGGCATGAATACAATTTCAATGCAGGCCTACGCAGTGCTATGTTACAATGACAATGGGAGTGTGTGAGGGGGGCTTTTTAATGTATCAGCTCTTGATGAGCCAATGATGAAAATAGCATTGGTCAGTCTGTAAAAACGTAATTTGCACCAAGTAGCACAGCAAAAAAGCAGCACTACAAGATAGCTCTCAAAGCAATGCCTAATTTGCAGCAGGCACATTATATGCAACGATGCCACAAATGATGCCACACACAGCAAGTGTCACAAAGCAAGTTTTCACAAAGAGGAAAGTATGCAAGCCTGTAAGCAAGCTTGTAGACAAGCAAGTGCTATGCTGTGCCATGCAGGCCAGCCAGCAGGCAGGCAAGCAACTGAAGTGTTGATAGTCCAGATTTATATACAGGTGCAAGGGTACCATGTGACCAGAGTCATCAGGGAGTTGGCAGGTGAAGGTTGTAATTGAATAATGGCATAACAGCCCTTAGTACTCAGGTGAGGCCAGGCACTGATTAGCAGATTGGTTTAGATGGGACTGCTTGTTGCAAGAGTGTTGCAAGTTCTTAAAATGTTTCAGCCATTCATACGTTCATCACTATCAAAATGCATGTGCTACTCATTCTTTGCTGCTTCAAGCAATTTTAAGTATTGCCGTTTCCTTAGAAATTGTTTCATCATGCTTGATAGTATCAGAGAATCTTTAACCAGTGAGAATGACTTCTGGTATTGAGGTGGTATTGAAGCTTGATGGTGATCATGGACAAGTGGAGGATGAATGGGTTTCAATGGTGCTGCCTAAAACAACTTGGTTGTTTCCACAACGGCGAATGCTGCTATTATGCAGTACTTACTGTTTATGCTCAATATGTGACTCAAAGTAGTATTTTCACAGTAGTTGTCTGTTTTTTCGAAAAACAGTAGAATGCTGTTGCATAATTGCCCTAAATTAACAGCTATTTTTTAGAGTGTAGACAATTGCATTTCTGTCCCATTCACTTGGGGACCCATGATAATGACAATATGAAATGGATAACTTCAAACACTTAGTTGATACTGCCTTGTAAGATTAGTTGAATAGATCCTCTAACTTGAGTCGCTTAGTTGATGTAACCTTGTAAGGTTAGTTGAATAATCAAACTTGGCAAAACCTTGTAAAGTTAATCGACTCAACTTAGTAATAGCAGTGCTCCAAAACCTGAAGTTGTAAGTTGAAACTCAGTGCAGAAAATTGCCTTGAAAATGTGAGTTGAAACCAACTTTTATTTTTTACAGTGGACAAATTTCATTACACTTCTCTCGAACATTCTTTTTTAACAAAACGTGCATTTAAAGACATGACATTGAGTGACAGCAATGGCTACCAAGAAATTAACAAGGTGTTGTGTATGAGGTAAGCTGGGGTAAACAAGGAGGAAGAGGAGGAGGACATAGCTAGAAGTGGATGTGTGATATAACATGGCATAGAGAGAGGAGGACACAAATACAGTAACAACTCAAAAAGTATAGTTCCACTTCAGCAGAAGTGCGACTCGATAATAGTACAATACCTGTAGGAGCCATTTTATTCTCACCTATAGGCAGGTTTTAGCGTAGTTTTAGATTTAGCCACTTGGGGGAGCACTTCACTGTTATGGTAGCTCACTTAGTGATAGGTATAATTACAGGTGCCCATGATTAGGGGTTAATGACGGCTTGGACTGGGGAACACACGGTTCTTACCGTTGCCGTGTGCCAGCCGAATGTAAACCCATCTTTTTAATATACAGCACAGCACAACAGCACAGAGGTGATGTAGTTTTTGTATTAATTTAAAGTTTTTTGCAATAAACGGGGAACAACCCCAAAGGGATTTTTTTGGCTGGACATTCAATCCTTGCTTCGCGTTGAGAACACCTACAGTCCAGGCCGAGGCTTACAGGGTAGCCTCCACAAAGTAAGAACCATCCCCATTTTTCAATGGAGTTGAACTTTTGAAAACAAGGATTACCGACAAAGGAAACACACACTGGAAACAGGACAAGGATATTTTTCTGAGGACGCTGTGGCCATCAAGAGGATTCCAGCTATTGGAAAAGTTGGATTATCCGCGCCTCCAACAAACTCGCACAGATTGGATGTGAGTAACCGTATTTGGAAAACGGCTTGCTTGCCTGTGCGGTGCCCTGGGCATATGGACTGCGTGAGTAAAATTCCTGTATGAGTGCTGAAAATTCGAAGCTCATCATTAAATCCGGTGGGGATAATCCCATTTGTTGGATGTTCAATATGGACTGTTAATGAAAGCAAAAGAAAAACTTTGATTTGATGTGCTGTCGCTTAAGGTGCTGTGCTGTTTAAGACCTATAGGTAGGCTATCTGTGTATCACCTCTCACAGAAAGGTCTAAAAGGCTGCCGCCTCATTATTTTTGAATTATCCTCCTTTTTTGGTGAAAGTTTACTTGTGCGCACGAATGAATGAAGAGGAAAAGTCGGGCGAGGCTACGGCCGCGCTCACAACAGAGTGCACCGACGCGCCCAGCAATCCAACTGAAGATGAAACAGAAAAACGTGTGAAGAAATTAACAGCAAAAGGGTTTCTAATGGTGTGCGATAACCTGCAAAAGAATCGTAAAACAAAGCTCACGTTAGCTGGAAAAGCAAAACGAAGGATAAATGAGCTGTTGTCTGCGCAGCTGACGATTCATACAGTCAATGACGTAAAGAAATATTTAAATGAATTTTCTGTTTTGTGCAAAGAGGTCATTGAAACCCAAAACACGTTATTGGAGATGCCGATGCCGGAGCCTGAGTTTCAAACACAACAAAAATGGCTTGTAGAAAAGATAAAGGAAGTCAATAAATTTGAAGATGACGTGCGCCTATGGCTGGTCGGTGCTAGTTCTGAGGATAAATTCCAACCTCCCAATGCCCATGAACAACTTTCCAATGCCCGTGAATTGCCTGAAGTCAATCCTGATGACAGTATATCCAATGTCTCGAGCAAAAGGTCCAGGCCTAAAGCCCAATCATCTGTATGCTCAAGGTCTTCTAGCATTGCTTCTCTTCGTTTAAAGGCGAAAGCTGATAGAGCTGCTTTGTTAAAGTCTGCTGCTGCTTTAAAGAAGATGCACGACATGGAAACAGAGGAAGAAGCTCTTCAAATGCAGAGTGCAAAACTGAAAAGAAGGAAGGAACAGCTGGAAATGGAGACACAATTGGAAGCTGCTACAGCTAAGTTGTCTGTCCTTGAAAATGAAGATGATGTTTATGGTGGTGATGATGATGATGATGATGGGAATGGGGAGGATGCAATGAATGCTTATCTTCATGCAGAATTGAGGCGGTCTGACCATTCTGTCCCTCAACCTAAATCTGTTTTGTTTAAGCAGGACAGCGCAGTACCACCGGTTGTGCAGCCTAATGACAACCATCTGCCTCAAGCCCATTCTTCTTCCGGGCCTAGTAACCCTTTTCCTCCAGTGTCACAGATACCATCAGGTAGACCTGGAGCATCAGTGAGCATCCATGGGCCGCAGAACACCAACCCTGCTCCACTGCAACATCAGCTGTCATCAACACACAGGAAGGCACCCCCTCTGACACAGGCAAGCCATGCTGTGTCCTCTGGTAGGCCTAAACCTCCACCTACTGTGTATGACCTTATGCAACGCCAGAATGACATCACGGCCCAGCTAGTTAGAAATCAAGCTCTTGCCTCACTTCCTCCTAGAGCGATCACGGAGTATGATGGAGACCCGTTGAAATATGCTGCATTTATTAGAGCATTCGAACAAGCGATTGAAAAGAGAACAAATGACAAAGAAGAATGTCTCTATTACCTTGACCAATACACCAGAGGGCAGCCAAGAGAATTGGTTAGGAGCTGCTTTAATATGGCTCCAGGCCAAGGTTACTATAGAGCAAAGAATCTTTTAAAGCAGTACTTTGGAAATGAAATGAAAATAGCAGCAGCATATATTGACAGGGCTGTGCAATGGCCTTTGTTGAAACCAGATGACGTTAATGCCCTACAATCTTTTTCCATCTTTCTAAGAGAATGCTGTAATGTGATGGAGGACTTACAGCACCTGGAGGAGATGAACGTTCCGTCCAATATGCGCCTGATGATGCTGAAGTTGCCGTACAAGATGAGGGAGAGATGGAGGGCAGTTGCATGCGGACTTCAGGAGACACGTGGCACAAGGGCCATGTTCGTTGACTTTGTGTTATTCCTTGAGCACCAAGTTAAAATAATGTCTGACCCTCTCTTTGGAGACTTGCAGGGTACCTCATCACACCACCCCTCCTCTAATTCCAAGGCCACGCCTTCAGGAAGAGGGCATGCTACAGTTGCTGCTGTCGATGCTGTCCGACCACCAAGCTCCTCCGCACCACAACATCAGCGTAAGGGTCCATCTGCACAGAGGTACTGTGAAACATGCTTTGTGTGTAAAGGCCAGCACTCAATAGTGAACTGCTCTGCTCTTGAAAAAATGACCCATAGAGAGAAACTGGATGCTGTGAAAGAAAATCGACTCTGCTTTCGCTGCCTCATGCCAGGTCACATGAGTAAGGCATGCGATAGACCGCTCACTTGTAATGTGTGTGCAAGAAGCCATCCAACCATTTTGCATATCGAATCTAAAGCACCAGATGCTTCAGTTAGTAATGCTCTTGTGTCATTGCAGGCATGCGCCCATAAAGGGGCCGGGGAAGATGAGTGTGTCCTTTCCATCGTGCCCGTGCAAGTGAAGGCAAAGTCCGGCAGTCACATCATCAACACTTACGCCTTCCTTGATCCTGGGAGCTCAGCCTCTTTTTGCACCGAATCACTTGTGGAGAAGCTGAATCTTGCAGGTACTAAAACTGACATTCTGCTCCGCACGCTAGGCCAAGAAAGAACAGTCACCACCTCTTCACTCAAAGGCCTCCAGATTTCTAGCCTGACCGAAGACACATTCTTGGATTTGCCGGAAGTGTTCACTCAAAAATCCATGCCGGTGGGCAGAAGTAACATTGTTGCTCAAGAAGATCTGGAGGAGTGGACTTATCTCAAGAACATTAACATTCCCAGTTTGGAGGCAGATGTTGAGTTGCTTATAGGTACCAACGCACCAAAGCTTATGGAGCCATGGGAAGTGGTCAATAGCCAAGGGGGGGGACCTTGGGCTTATAAAACTCTATTGGGGTGGGTTGTGAGTGGTTCGCTGAGAGGCAGGGAAGATGAGGGCATGTGCGACTGTCCAGCTGTTACTGCCAACAGGATCTCAGGCACCAAGCTACAAGATCTGTTAATTGCCCAATACAATCAGGATTTCAATGAAGTCATGGCAGATGATTCCTGTTTGTCCAGGGAAGATCATAGGTTTATGCAGATTGTTGAGTCATCCATATGTCAGGATGAGGGTCACTACTGCTTTGACTTGCCCCTCAAGGCTGCCGACGTCACTCTTCCAGACAACCGTAGTGTCGCAGAGCAGCGTCTCTTAGGTCTTCAAAGAAAACTCAAAAAGAACAAAGAATTCCATCAAGAATACACTGAGTTCATGTCCGAAGTCATTGCAAATGATTACGCTGAGCCTGTGCCATGTCAACAGCTGAATAGGTCAGATGGCAGGCTTTGGTATTTACCCCACCATGGGGTATACCATCCTAAAAAGAAAACTCTAAGGGTGGTCTTTGACTGCGCCTCTGTCTATCAAGGAATCTCACTCAATTCCCAGCTCCTACAAGGTCCCTTCCTCACCAGCACCTTGCTTGGTGTGCTCACCAGATTCAGAAAAGAATGCGTGGCGCTGATGGCAGATATCCAAGCAATGTTTCATCAGGTGAGAGTGTCTCCAGAGCACACAGATTTTTTACGTTTTTTGTGGTATCCTGATGGTGACCTAACACTTGCCCCCATGCAGTACAGAATGAAGGTGCACCTTTTTGGAGCTGTGTCCTCGCCCAGTTGTGCAAATTATGCACTGAGGAGAATTGTGCAAGATTACAAAGATCACTTTGACCCATGCATTTTAAACACAATACTGCATAACTTTTACATGGATGACTGTTTGACCTCTGTGTCCTCAGAAGTGAAAGCCATGGAGATGGTGAGTGAGCTGACTGCAGCATGCGCTAAAGGCGGGTTCCGCCTGCTGAAGTGGACAAGCAACAGCAGTGAAGTTTTGGCCAGCATTCCGGATGCCCAGAGATCAAAGACCACTAGGGGGCTCGACCTAGATCAAAAGGCAGATGCTGTTGAAACTGCTCTTGGCTTGCACTGGTGCATTGATGATGACATCCTGACCTTCAGGCTAGCCTTAGAAGAGCGCCCTCACACAAGACGTGGCATATTGTCTGTTGTGTCCTCTGTGTTTGACCCCTTAGGCTTTCTCGCGCCATTTACACTGCCGGTGAAGAAAATGCTGCAGGAAATGTGCAGGCTGAACATCGACTGGGATGTCCAAATACCCCAGGTCTTCTCTCAGCAGTGGTCCAACTGGCTTACAAACCTGCATCATGTTGCTGAGATCAAAGTGAACCGGTGCATGAAGCCCAACAACTTTGGGGAACCGACCTGCATGCAGCTACACCACTTCTCAGACGCCAGCGAGGATGGCTATGGGACCGCTACTTACCTCAGAATGGAGAACAAGGAGAATCAAGTGAGTCTCGCCTTTATCTTAGGAAAAGCTAGAGTAGCCCCCTTAAAACAAACTACAATTCCCCGTCTTGAATTGACTGCTGCTGTCCTGGCTGCCCGCCTTGACAAGATGCTGAGAAGAGAATTGCAGCTTGATTTGCAGCCATCAGTGTTCTGGACAGACAGCACCACTGTTTTAAAATACATTGCCAATGAGACCAGGAGGTTTCACACATTCGTAGCCAATAGGGTGGCAGTCATCAGAGAATTGACCAGTGTTGCACAGTGGAGATACATTGGCACAAAGTTGAACCCGGCAGATGAGGCGTCCAGAGGGCTTACCGCTGAGGAGTTCCTGGCCTGTGAGAGATGGCTGAGGGGACCCCCGTTTCTTTTGAAAGGAGAAGAGGAGTGGCCTGCTACCATCCTGGACCAGCCTCTGGTCTCGGCTGATGACCCTGAAGTGAAAAGGGAACTGCTGGTGAGTGCCATTGTAACACAGACACCACTGAATGCAACAGCAATGTTTTTAAACTACTTTTCTGATTTTACAAGATTGAAGAAATCTGTTGCATGGATTCTCAAATTCAGAGACATGCTTTTAACATTGTCACAAAAGAGAAAGCTTCTTAACCCTGAGCAGCAGAAGGACCGAATTAAAGTTACTGGCACACCATTGACACCAGCTGACCTGCAGAGGGCGGAAGATGCCATTATTCGCTTCTATCAGCGAGAGAAGTTTCCAGAGGAAATTGCCGCGCTGCAGGAAGGAAAGCCTGTAAAGTGCAGCAGTGATCTTCAAGAGCTCGACCCAGTGTTGCAGGATGGAATGCTGAGAGTTGGAGGTAGGCTCAGTAGGGCAGCAATGCCTGAAGAGGAGAAGCATCCTGTGATTCTGACTAAAGATCAAAATGTATGCAAACTCATGCTGAAACATGTACACCAGCGTCTGGGCCATGCAGGTCGTAATCATATGATGTCCTTTCTGAGAAATAAATACTGGATAATTCATGCAAACTCTGCTTGCAGGAAAGTCATCTCAGATTGCAAAGATTGCCTCCGCTTCCAGGGAAAGATGGGACAGCAGAAGATGGCGGACCTCCCAGAGGAAAGAGTTGTGCCAGACCTGCCTGCCTTCACCAACGTAGGCGTTGACTACTTTGGTCCAGTGGAAGTGAAGAAAGGCCGGGCAAGAGTGAAGCGATATGGTGTTTTATTTACATGTCTGGCGAGTAGGGCAGTTCACCTTGAGGTAGCTTACTCTCTTGACACTGATTCATGCATTAATGCCATACGGCGGTTCATGTGTCGAAGAGGTCAAATCTCTCATTTAATATCTGATAATGGCACAAATTTTATCGGAGCTGAGCGAGAGTTAAGGGAGGCTGTTTCAAACTTAGACCACAGCAAGATCCAGCATGCTCTTTTACAAAATGGTCTAACATGGTCTTTTAACCCTCCAGCAGGCGCTCACCATGGTGGAGTTTGGGAGCGTCTGATCCGGCTCGTGAAGCGTGTCCTGGCCTCTACACTCAGACTCCAGACCCTGGACGATGAAGGCTTCCACTCAGTGCTATGTGAGATTGAAGCAATTCTGAATAGTCGACCAATCACAAAGTCCTCTGAAGACCTCAACGACCTGGAAGCCCTCACCCCCAACCACCTTCTACTCCTGAAGACAAAGCCACTCCTTCCTCCGGGGCTGTTCCAGAAGGATGACCTGTATCCGAGGAGAAGATGGCGACAGGTGCAGTTTCTTTCTGACCTTTTCTGGAAACGTTGGATGAAGGAATACTTACCGCTGCTCCAGGAGAGACAGAAGTGGATGAGGCCGAAGAGAAGTTTTGCCGTTGGTGACCTTGTGATCGTGATGGACCCACTTGCTCCTAGAGGGTCGTGGCAGATGGGACGAGTTACACAGACGTATCCAGACAAGAGAGGCCATGTGCGGTCAGTCCAGCTGAGAACAAGAACGGGTCAACTGGAAAGGCCAGTCACGAAGATATGCCTCTTGATGGAGGCCGAAGTCCCAAGTCCTACCCAAGACTAGACGACCAGATGACCTGGCTGCATTAGGAAGATTTAGTATATGAAATTTGTCACTTAGATTAGCTCTGCACAAATGGCTCCTTAGTTTTTAAACGGGTAATTATGGTTTAGTATTCACTCATAATTAGGGGCCGGGGTGTAGGAGCCATTTTATTCTCACCTATAGGCAGGTTTTAGCGTAGTTTTAGATTTAGCCACTTGGGGGAGCACTTCACTGTTATGGTAGCTCACTTAGTGATAGGTATAATTACAGGTGCCCATGATTAGGGGTTAATGACGGCTTGGACTGGGGAACACACGGTTCTTACCGTTGCCGTGTGCCAGCCGAATGTAAACCCATCTTTTTAATATACAGCACAGCACAACAGCACAGAGGTGATGTAGTTTTTGTATTAATTTAAAGTTTTTTGCAATAAACGGGGAACAACCCCAAAGGAATTTTTTTTGGCTGGACATTCAATCCTTGCTTCGCGTTGAGAACACCTACAGTCCAGGCCGAGGCTTACAGGGTAGCCTCCACAATAACACTTACACGTACACTTATATCTGTATAGTATAATGCATTTTGGCTATTGCAGTCATAATAGCTAGGTAAAAATGTCATAATAGGCTTCATTGTCTTTCTCAATGCCTGGTGGAACGGTATTGGTTGAAAATGCCCGTTCCCGTTTTCCATCCCAGTCCAGCCCTGCACATACTGCAGAGTGTAGTGCAGAGGCTGAACATATTCAGGGACAGATTGTGATTCCATGGGCCCCTGGGCCAGACAAGAAGAAAGATCCCCCCTCCATGGGTGTTGCTAGTTTACAAAACGATTCACGGCTTCCGGCCAGATGCAAGAAATGTTGGGCTTTGGGCATGTCCCTCGAAAATATGTGAACATTCAGTTGTCAAAAGTGCTACCTATATGAGAATTGAGAAATGGAAATATAAAGGCTTGGTCCTCAGGGCCCCCTTGACTCTTGGGCCCTCTGCTTTGGCCCAGTAGGCCCGTGCAGTAATCAGTCCCAGAGCATGTTACTGTGTACTGTACAGGGAAGGCCTGCAGAACGAGTCCTGAGGGGCTTTCACCAACACCATGTCTTAAATAAACGCCTTTAAATATGTTGCCAGGAATCGTTTTGCATATCATTAGCAAGCAAGAAAAAAAGGACAGAAAATATGTTCCTTTCACACGAGGAAGAAGAGAGACTACAGACCTGTCATGTATTTATGGACGACTAGAGGGTGCGCTCTTAGTGTGTGTGTGTGTGTGTGTGTGTGTGTGTGTGTGTGTGTGTGTGTGTGTGTGTGTGTGTGTGTGTGTGCACGTGTGTGTGAGTGCGTGCGTGCGTGCGTGCGTGTGTGTGTGTGCGTGTGTGTGCTTGAGCAAAGTGTAATAAGACTAAGGCTCAGCTCAGGTACATAATGTATCCAGGAATAATGATGGGATTTGTGGAATTAGGAGGCTCTGTGAGCGCTTCGCTCCCTGACAGGCGTGAGTGCATGTCGCGGCACACACGACTAAGACACATAAAACCCACTGAAGAAGGAGGAGGAGGAACACCCCCTTTCCATCATCACCATTCAGCTCATCGGTGTGTGTGTCCGTGCGTCTGTGTGTGTGCGTGCGTGCGTGCGCGTGTTTGAGTTCCCCCGTCTTTAAAAAAAAAAACCAAAAAAAAACTAAAGAAATAAATAAACAAGAAAACATAAACATCATTTTGCTTTTCTTTTCTTTTTTTTGTGTGTGTGTGTGCATGCGCCTCTCATCATCCCCTCTTTCTTTCTTTCTTTCTTTCTTTTTTCCTCGTAAATATTCAATTATGCATCCTCATTGCCGATGCTAATTTATTCTTTAGCCTGTCCATCATCAAGCCGCGTTGCATCCCTATCTCCTTGCTGCATCCGTTGGCTGCCCGTGTTTGTGCTTGTGTCTCCTCGTGCCTGGGTGTGAAGCGCTGCGCTGCGATGTGGTGTGATGAGGTGTGGGCATACTGTAGATGAGAAGGAAAAGTGGGAAGAAAGTGTTTTCTATCTTTTATCTCTTTTGAGTGACTGTTCTCTCGTTCTCTTTATCTCTCTTTTTATTTCTGCCTGCCTCAGGGAAAGGTCCGCTCTCCTTCGTGTCTTTCCTGCCTCTGAAAGAAAGTGAAAGAGAGTGAAAGACCTGCTTTCGTCACTTCACTTCACTTCACCTCACTCTCTTTCTCTCTCTTTCTCTCTCTCTGTCTCTCTCTGGTTAACATGTTTCCTTCTTCATTTTCTATACCTGTCTCTGCCTGACTTTTCAAATTCACTCCCATTCACCATTTCTCTCTTTCTCTCTACATGTCTTCATCTACCTGTCTGACTCTTGACTTTCTCTCGGCGTAGTTTTTATGTTGCCCTATATGGGACTAAATATGATACATGTGACACAGGTTCCATGCCCAAGCACACACACTGGTGTGTGTGTGTGTGTGTGTGTGTGTGTGTGTGTGTGTGTGTGTGTGTGTGTGTGTGTGTGTGTGTGTGTGTGCGTGTGCGTAAGTATGTGTGTGTGTGCGTGCGTGCGTGCGTGTGTGCGTGCCTTTATGGTGGTCTAGATGATAGCTAGTCGTTCACGGACTCCTCGCTAAGGTTGAACTCTTCCCATTTCCATCCCTCTGATCTGAAGCCCATTAGCGATAGCCAAATAGCACTAGCACACCTCACCCTGACCCAGGCAGGCAGGCAGGAGGACTCCCGCTAATAAAGCCACCAGAACAGAGTTGCACCTTCGATGGCCAAATGCGAGTGTGTGTGTGTGTGTGTGTGTGTGTGTGTGTGTGTGTGTGTGTGTGTGTGTGTGTGTGTGTGTGTGTGTGTGTGTGTGTGTGTGTGTGTGTGTGTGTGTGTGTGTGTGTGTGTGTGTGTGTGTGTGTGTGTGTGTGTGTGCATGACTGTGGTTGTTTGCGCATGTGAAATGCCTGCATTCAAATATATACATAGTTCCTGTCTTTTTTTATCAGAACCTCCCCAGAAGGCCGAGCTGAATTGGTTCTTGAGGTCTGCGTTGATCCTCCTTTCCCTGGAGTCAATCAATTACGGGATCAAAGAAGGAGACGAGAGGAGAGGAGAGGAGCGGAGAGGAGCCAGGGTTTCACAAAGCCTCCCCACTCCAATGCTCTGCAGTCAGGAGACAGGGGACAGTCTATGGAGGATGGAGACTGCAGGTTGGAAGGACCCAACATCCGGGTTGGGGAAAGAAGAAGAAGACATGAGAAATGGGACCAGGCCATGTTTTAAAGGAGACACCGTTTAGAGGAGAGTGGACAACCATAACACATGCTTGGGTTTAAGTTGGCCAACCAGAACATTTGAGGGATTTAAGAGGATGAGGTCATAACACAACACACAGTGGCACTTTTCATTGTGTTCAGTGTACGAAACACAGACAACACACAAACACACACACACACACACACACACACACGGACAGGCACACGGACAGGCACACGCAAACACGCACGCACGCATGCACGCGCACACTAGTGGTGTCAACAATGATCGATTCGGCGATCCGAATCGATCCGGGGCATGGACGATCCAGATCCAGATCCGGCAAGTTCCAGAATCAATCCGGCAATTTTTTTGAGTTTCAATTACTTCCATGGATATTTCGGGAGCAAATGAATGTTAAATTAAATAAAAACACTTCAAAACATTGCAAGACTGATACAGACTGATACAGAAAACAGCCAATAAATTGTTGCTCAGTATCTGACTACTTGTATTTCCTCATCATGGCTGAACATTTGCTTTGCGTTCAGTAGAAATGTAATGCATTGCAATGCATTGTAGAATTGAATCGAATCGGATTGGATCTAATAGAATCGAATCGAATCGGATCTACTACCTCCCGAATCGTGATCGAATCGGATCGTGAGGGCAGTGCCGATCCACACCACTAGCGCACACACACGCGCGCACACACACACACACGCACGCACGCATGTGCGCGTGCGCGCGCACACACACACACACACACACACACACACACACACACACACACACACACACACAAAATACAGAGTATATGTGTAGACAAACAAAAGCAAGCAGACACCAAGTGCTCCCACTATCAGCCATGCTTGGCCAGGATTTGAGGGAAAGTCAGCCTTTGAAGACTTGCAGTACTTAGGGGCTTAACAGCTTTTCACCGTACAGAAGCTCTGCATCAACAGACCCATGGGCCAGAGTGCATCATATAGAAGTGTACCACCATATACTGGAGGTCTTACCTTCTCATGAGCATATGGCTTACAGATAAAGGGGCACAAGGTAGGATGACGTTGTTTGTGCGGCGCCCGTGGCATGCCAGTCTCAAAATCTACAACATAATGAAAAAATGCTGTTCAAATAAACTCGCTGTGAGACTGTGTTTCATCACGTTTTCTGTGGAAGTGGTCACGAGAGCCATCGTTCACTTACTAATGATTGCATAAGCATCGGCTGACTCGGGACCATGATTAATGAAACTTTAATCCTACCTGGAGCCAATTTAAGAGTTTTTTCAATTTTATTTAAATGTGTTTTATTTGTTTTCATTTCTATTTTTATATCAGATGTCAACCTAGTGAAGCACAACCTAAATACATTTTGTGTGTGTCTATAGAGGTGAAAGTTTGTATTTACACACATACTTCTGATTCTGGGTGGTCATGGGTAAGCGGTTAGGGCATCAAAGGCTCGAAGCCTGAAGGTTGCTGGTTCGACTCTTGCCCTGCCAGGTTGGTAGAAGACGTAATTGACCAGTGCTCTCCACTATCCTCCTCCATGACTGAGGTACTCGGAGCATGGTACTGCCCCGCCACATTGCTCCCTTGCTCCCCCCACTATTTTGGGCTGCCCCCTTGCACGAGTGAAACATAAAATGCATTTTTTTTATGTGCACTGTGTGCTGTGGACGGATGTGACACAATGACAATAGGAGTTTCCCAGGTGGGCTTTTGTGTTTAGTCCATTCGCCATCACCATCCCAATGATCTTACTGTGGATGGAAAAAAAGATGTTGAGGATGGCCAATATGAACATGTGAGTCTGTGCATCTGCGTAGCTGTATGTACAGTATGTGCAATATGATATTTTTATGTGCAATGTATATTGAGTGACAAGGGTATTGTTATGAGACAAAACACTGTGCAAATGTATGCACATGAACACTCTCAACAGTGGACGTGCATGGCTGTCTGTCCATGAATACAAGATGAATGGTGAGGAACTATATGTATGCAATGCATGAAAGCCTATTTGCATGAGCATTTGAGAATCAGAAGAGGCTGCATTGACGTGTATATGCGTGAACCATTTATGTCAGATATGATCTGCTTGCATGGATGTACATGT
>NC_085870.1:39914953-39919953 GCF_034702125.1 Engraulis encrasicolus
TGTTGAAATTGAATAGCTTTGCGAGTGTTGCAGGGCGGTAACTGCATCTTATTAGGTCCTGCACACAATGGCGCGGAGGTTTCAGATGGAGAGCAAATGAGTGGGATTAGTGGGGAGATTTGCCTCCCTTTAAGATGTTTATGTGGTGCACACAGCAGTGGCGGCAGCGGCGGAGCTTTCACTGTGCCAGCCAGCCCAGTGACATCCTCTTACATCATAATGACAAGAACAAATAATCAAGCTGTGGCTTCCAAAACGCTGTAAAAGCCATTTTAACATATTTTTAAAAATAATATTTGTTTTGTCCTTTGATTTTGAGGTAGTGTCAGGTCAGTTGGAATTGGATTATGTTTTCTATTTTTTTATTTACAATACAAAAGACATTTGTGGCATACAAACACGTCATATCTGAATATTTCTGAAAATGGATAGAGAGAGAGAGAGAGAGAGGCAGAGACAGAGACGGACGGACAGACAGATATAAATATATAAACGCAGTAGCCAACGTTCAGTTTAAGAGCTTTAATTGATAACAGTTACGCCAGTGTTACAGCAAAGACACCAACAGGCTGAAGGTAGTACATACCAAATACAATCCCACTAATCTAGCACTGCGTACGGCAGAATAAATTATACCATGGTAACATACACACATGCTCAACGCAAATGAAATAGTGGAAAAAATAAAACAAAGTGGCATGGAAAATGAACAAAATAAAACAAAGACATTGAAAAGCTTGTAAGCAATTTTGGGTTGGGGAGAGGCAGCGAGGGCAGTTGGGCTAAGGGCCCAGGAGGCGGGGTAGGGGGCCAGGGAATGGGTGTCATTTGCTGTTCAATATTTAAAAAAACATAGTTCAACACAGGTGTTAAGACAGGAATGTTATACAATAGGAGCATTTTTTCTTTTTTTCTTTTCAAATGTTCATTTCCTTCCATTTTTTCCCTCAGTTCCATTTCAAATGTACACAGAGAAGCCAAAAGTGCCACAAGACACAATGTACATGTACATTTCACATTTCTGTGTGTGAGTGTGTGTGGGGGGGGATTTGAGGTCTGTCGTTTGTAGTGCATCTCTGGTGAAGATGGAGTTGTCTTTGTCTCTCTGGTCACTAAGTCTCTGTGGTCCTCTTGCTGCGGGGTAGCTACACGTGTCCGCTGAGGGCATGGATTGGATTGTGGTGGGGTGGCAGGCACGGGGATGACCTGGATACCAGCATGTCACTGTCACTGGGTGTCTTATCTGTCCACTTATCTGTGTGTGGCCCTCTCAGTCTGTTTGGTCCTCACCAGTAGTACTGAGGAATCACATAGGATGCACATGACGTGGGTCCATGGTCCATTTGGCTCACTGTTTGACCATAGAAGCCTATGGTCCATTGTTTTGCCATGGCAGCTTGTGGTCCACTGTTTGACCATGGGAGTCTATTCTATGCTCCACACCCATGGGAAAGGAAGTAAGTTCATCAGCAACCCCAGCTGAAGTCCAAAGTTCTTGGTCTACATTTAAGCATGTCTGTCCAGCTATCTTCAAATGATCCAATCTCAATTCAAGACATGGTATTAACAAAAGGGGAGTGCCACTGGGGTGCCAACTCCGTGGAAAGAGCTGGATGTCTGGCAATAATGTGTCTCCTTCATAGTTGAGTTGGGTAAATGGCAATTAGTATCACTGAAGTGATAGTAGCCTTTATCAAGATTTTTTTTCACATTGGGAACAAAGCTATCACATAATATTCCCGAGATTTTTTCTTCTTCGAGATTTACAAATGAACCGTAACAAAAGGAGAAACAAAAAGAACAAAGCGGGTGAAAAAAATCCAAAAAAAGCAAGATAACAAAAAAACATCATAAGACATACACATATCCCTTGCTTCATCTATCACTGAACATCTTTGTTTTAGTATAAAACATACTCTTTATAAACATACAGTACACAATCTGCTTGCTCTATTGTACAATGGCATTGTTGAAGCGACTAAATAGGTTTGTGCCAAACGTGTCAAACTAGGAGTGCTACTCAAGTGTTTAAAATGTCACTACATTTTTAAAAAAACATTGAATTGTACAGTCTCTGAATGAATATGAGTTCTGGAATCAGATATTTTGGTGGACAACTGCGTTGTCAACTGTCAGGAGGAGAGAAATTCACATGGAGAGAAAAAAAGAGAGAGCGAGAGGGAAACAAAGACAAAAAAAAGAGAGGGAGACATTGAGAGAAAAGGGCAAGGTTTGCGGGCCTTGGGACGTCATACTTTAAAGGACAATTACACAATTTGTTAAAAGTGCACATCAAAATACCACAGCTTGCAATTCCAATCTTGCTTGGGATAGAGGATAGACAGAAAAGAAGAAGAAGAGGTGAAGAACAGAGAAAAATGGTTGTTTTTACAACCATCTGTGGAATGTTGTAGAATGTTCTAGGGCCCGTGATTTATCCAGAGGGCCACATGTTTGCAGTAACACGGCTGCATTTGGAAGCAGGTGATTAGGAAGCCTGCTGGCCTACTCCTCACTGCTCGGGTCAAAGTTTAGCACGCATCGCAGAGTGTTTACTCAAGTCAAGTCCACACTGTCTTGGGTCAAACGGAAGCCACGGACCTGTGAGTCAATGGAGCAGACCAATTAGCACCAAGGTCAGCTTCTCCCAAACCAGACTGTTTATCGTGATTGAACGGTTGCCCACACAGTACAATGAATCAAACATAATTCAAGAACAAACCCGTTTTTTGATTATTTGTCTTTTTGTTTTTGGCTGTTGACTGGAGATGGACTGCCAATGACTTCTATTTCATCTTATTTATATTTTTTAGCTGTGGGGGCGAGGAAGCAAGGGCTTGTGGGATAGACTACGGTGAAGAAATCTGCCTGGCTGCCCAAGAGTACGTTTCATTCCCAGCAGAACACCCCGAGTCAGACTTCCCACAGAGTGGCCCGAGATCCTCAGGAATGACATAGTGAAATATGGAAGAAGGTGGAGAGGTCAAACCACTCAAGAACATTAGTGTCCAGGGATTGGGAATGCCAAGAAATGGTGGGGTGGAGGTCTCTCTGAATCTCTCCAAATCTGTCTCTCTCTTTTCTCTCTCTCTCTCTCTCTCTCTCTCCCTCACTCTGTTTTAGCAGTCTCTCTCCTCCTCAGCCATTGGCTAATATCACATTGACGGCTACCAAAAATAAAGAATAAAAAAGGAATGCTACAACTGGAATAGAAAATAAACAATAGAGTTACAAGAATCATAATTACAACAGCTATAATCATCATTATAATAACAATATACATTAAAAAATGGAATAATTTCTCCATTTTTAGGACATTGAATTCATAGAGAACTATTAACAGCAAAAGTGGAAAACCAAAAAAATTGCAAAAAAAATGGCTCTGCATGAAGGAACGCATGGGGTGGCGCATTTTTAAATGTTGGCCAAAAGCAAAAGTCACTGAGTTCTGCGGGAGGTCACCAAAGCTCCTGCAGGGTCATTGGCTGAGCCAAGCTGATGTAAGGGGCGGAGTCAAGTGGAGGCCACCTCTCATTGGTTGAGGTTGGAGCAACAGGCTCTTCTTCTTATCGGAGCCTCGCGATGCGATGCAATGCCTTTCCAGCTACAGCAGTGTCAGCTTCAGCTTTGCCACCGTGAGCCTTATGTGTTAGTGTGGGTGTTGTTGTCGAAGTTAGGGTAAATGTGTGTGTGTGTGTGTGTGTGTGTGTGTGTGTGTGTGTGTGTGTGTGTGTGTGTGTGTGTGTGTGTGTGTGTGTGTGTGTGTGTGTGTGTGTGTGTGTGTGTGTGTGTGTGCGTGTGTGTGTGCACGCGCCTTTGGATGTGTGACAACATTTCTGTGGCTCTGTGAAACATGTATTTATCTGTGTGTGTGTGTGTGTGTGTGTGTGTGTGTGTGTGTGTGTGTGTGTGTGTGTGTGTGTGTGTGTGTGTGTGTGTGTGTGTGTGTGTGTGTGTGTGTGTGTGTGTGCATTTATGCATCAATGTGTGCATGAGTGTTTGTACAGTACATGTGAGTAAACATCACTGTGTGTGTGTGTGTGTGTGTGTGTGTGTGTGTGTGTGTGTGTGTGTGTGTGTGTGTGTGTGTGTGTGTGTGTGTGTGTGTGTGTGTGTGTGTGTGTGTGTGTGTGTGTGTGTGTGTGTGTGTGGAAGGCTGCTGTCTGTGGGCTGTGGCTCTGGCTGTGCCATGCTGTACTGTTACTCTGCTGTGCTGTGCTGTATGGTGGTGCTCAGTAGGCCTGTCCCGTCTCCACCTGTAGCAGGCCCAGCACGGCAGAGTGGTCCCCCAGCTTCATGCGCCTCTGGGTGGACAGGCTCACGTTCTTGGCCAGGTAGTCAACCGCCGCTGGAGAAAAAAAACGCAAACAAACACAACGCAGACATGTTAGTTCTACATAAACACAGCACATAAAAAACATTGGTATAATAAACATACAGTGGTCAGCACAAAATAGAATGTATAGGTACAAGACAGTCAAAAAAACATTTTTTTTTTCCACTCAAAGTAATGTTTTGGTTTAGCTAAGTTTAGCTTGCAAGCTGATGTGGGGTACCTTAAATAATTTCAAATAATTAGGCAGCTCACAGCAACATAAACATGACCTTCAGGTGAATATACAGCGTAGCAATGCCCCGTATTTCGCTTTAAGCAGACACAGGAAAGACTCCATTTCAAATCTTGGGTTCTTAAGGGACTGTTGGAAAAAAAACCTCAACGACGAGTTCACTGTAAACACAATACCAACAGTATACAGCATCTGTGCTTGTTCAAAGTGAGAGCATAAACATTCACACATGCATACAAGTATTTGCTCATGCGTAAAGCATGCGAGAACACATGCGCAGCACACCCCGCGGTGCACAAATGGCGGCTCTGGTCTGAGTTTACTCCAGATTTACTACGGCCCTTTGCCCTACCACTGCTTGTCCATCTTCCCACTTTATGTCCAACAGCTTGTGTCCCCTACGCCCTGCCTTTTATCTCACTCTCTTTCTTC
>NC_085870.1:39954953-39962453 GCF_034702125.1 Engraulis encrasicolus
CACAGCTATTTTCGCAGCTAAAAATGGCTATTTCTTGAAACTCAAAATGGCGGACCATGCAGAAGATCCCCCTTTTTATGTATGAAAAGTGCAATTTCCCCAGTCATAATGAATACTTAGAATTTGGTGGTGGTGGTAAGTATTAGTTTAAAAAGTAACACTTGTGAATGGGCAGCATGAATTCTGGAAATTAACTACTAAAAATATTACACAGTGCACCTTTAAGTTCATTTCAATTCAGTGCAATGAGGAGGTGCTACCTTGTGAGAGGGTGGCGCCGGGGTAGCTGGACTCTGGCAGCTGGTACGTGGGTAAGGTGGGCATGCCAGTGGGAGGGAAGCCACCGGGAAGCAGATGGTTGAACGCAGCCAGCTGATTGGCTCCCGCCTGCTTACGCCACCTGGCTCTCCGGTTGCTGAACCACACCTGCAGAGGAAGACGGAGCGAGAAGAAGGTGGAGGAGGAGGAGGAGGAGAAAGAGGAGGAGGAGGAGGAGAAGGAGGTGGAGGAGGAGAACGAGGAGGAGGAGGAGGAGGAGGAGGAGGAGGAGGAGGAGGAGGGAAAAAATAGAAATTCAGCTTAGAAAGAGAGAAAGGCTTGGCGTGTGAGAGAAGGGTTTGTGTGTGTGTTTGTTTGTTTATGCATGCACATTGACAAGTTGCGTCCTTCAATTAGTCCACTTCTAGTTCAGAGAATGTGTGTGTGTGTGTGTGTGTGTGTGTGTGTGTGTGTGTGTGTGTGTGTGTGTGTGTGTGTGTGTGTGTGTGTGTGTGTGTGTGTGTGTGTGTGTGTGTGTGTGTGTGTGTGTGTGTGTGTACAGTCACACGCACATACACAAGAGTCAGGGGTGGGTGATGGAGACTCTAGTAGCCCTTGTGGGAAGTGGTGTCCGTGGTGTTGTTTTTTTCCTAAGTGGCCAAGGTTGGGGTCTGTGTCAATACGACCCTCCCTTGGCCGTCCTCCCCTGTGCCTGAGTCACTCAGGGGGTCATCGGGGGGCCGCTCAGGGGGGTCATAGGTCAGCCTCCCCTCATCTCCATGGAAGACAGCTCCCGCATGTTTGTGAACCTGTTTCTCACTTTGAAGGAAAAGGGGGGCTCCTGTGAGGAATGCCAGCACCATAGCCCCTGGCATGAGGAGCAGAGACATGATCCCATTCACCCCCAACCGCCCGACTTTATTTATCACTTTCTCTCTCTCTCTCTCTCTCTCTCTCTCTCTCTCTCTCTCTCTCTCTCTCTCTCTCTCTCCCTCTCTTTATCTCTCTCTCTTTCTCTTCATCAATTTCCCTCATTTCCGCTCTTTGACACTTTCTCTCTATCTCTCTCTCTCTCTGATGCACTCTTTTTCTTTCTGTCTCTGTCTTTCACCCCTTCCCTTAAATCTCTTTCACGTATCTCTTGACTCCTTTTAGTCACCTCTCTTCTAACCTTCTTTTAATTATTTTACGATTTGACATTTCACTTTTATTTCTCTCATATCTTTTTGAAGGATCAAATCGTCTTTTATTTTACCACTTCACTTTCTATGCGTAGGTTTGTTTATTTACAGATACATCTTCCTCCATGTTCTTTTTAAAAAAATGTTTGTCCTCTCCTAATGCAGTAAAATGTAGACAAACATACACTATGGCGCACACAGGCTGCTTCACTTTCTCTCACGAGACCACATTTTATCACACACGACTAACTTCAATGCAGCAATTCCTTGACTTAATTGAGGTTAAGTGAGTGCATCCCACTCCCAAACTTTCTTCTGAAGCCAACGGGAGACAAAACCATGTGGCTCCTTCCTAAAGGCATACATTGGACTAATCACGCCTAAACACACACACACACACACACGCAGACACACACACACACACACACACACACACACACACACACACACACACACACACACACACACACACACACACACACACACACACACACACACACACACACACACACACACACACACACACACACGCACACACACACACACACACACACACACACACCCTTCTCCATTTTGTAGGTTTAAACACTGGCTGAATGTATAAGTGAATAAGTCTCCATAGGAGTGAAATGAAGCCTACACCGTCTCTTTTTTCTACCCTGATGCACCACAATTTACCCATTAAGAATAAAAGAAAAGGCAAGCCTTCTGCTGGGGCTAAACATGAATATGGTTAAGGGCCAGTGAAAAGGGGGTGAGCCACCCGTGGGGGCCAAGCAGTCAGCATCTTGCTCCATTTCCCCGGAACAAGGACCCCGGACGGAGCGCCAGGCGCGGAGCAGAATTTGAGCATCACCGCAGCCTAAACTCCCCACCTCCTCTCCAAACGCCTCCTCCCTCCTCCCTCCTCTCTCTCTCTCTCTCTCTCTCTCTCTCTCTCTCTCTCTCTCTCTCTCTCTCTCCTCCTCCTGCTGCCTGAGATTGAGCAGCACTGTCTAAAACTCCCCACCTCCTCTCCAACACCTCCTCCTCCACCTGTCTAAAACTTCACCCAAACACCTCCTTTCCCACCACAGTACCTTCCTCCTCTTTCCCAACACCTCCCTCCTCCTCTGCTAACGCTGTAACGCCTACCAATGGTCGTTAGCCCTAAAGGCTGGGCACCTGTTCCACCCTCCACCCAAACACCTCCTCTACCTCCAACATCTCCCTCCTCCTCTTCCTCTTCCTCCTCCTCCGCTATTCCTGCAAGGATGGGCACCAGGCACAGCAGAGGTTGAGCAGTGCCGCCTTGCTCTCCATCATCCACCCCAAAACCTCCTCCAACATATGCTTCCTGCTTCCACCCCCTACACCTCGCTCCTCTCCTCTTCCACTACTGCGGCAACTCCACAAAGCTCTCTCCTCACCTCCTCTCCCCTCCCTTGCCTCATTCTCCACCTCCCTCCTGCTCCTCCTGTCTCTGCCGCTACTGTTGCAAAGCCCTCTCCTCCCCTCCCCTGCTCTGCTCTGCCCTTGGTCCCCTCCCTTGGTCCTCCTCTCTCCTCCCCTCCGGTCCCCTCCGGTCCCCTCCCTTGCCCCCTCCTCGCTCGGGCAATTCATCAGAGCTTAATACACTGTCAGCGCAGTTCATCTAGCGCTGTGTCTTAAATGGGCCGGGCCCTTTGTGGGCCCACATGAAAGAGGAGGGGGACAATGGCGGCTCAAGGCAGCCCGGGTGAAGGGGGAGCACAAAGAGGGGGCGTCCCTATTTAATGAGATCCACACTCTTTCTTTTTTTTCTTTCTTTTCTTTTTTTTCGGTGAGCTGAGCACACACAAGGGCACTCACACTCAAAAAGTCTTGTGTGTGTGTGTGTTTGTGTGTGTGTGTGTGTGTGTGTGTGTGTGTGTGTTTGTGTGTGTGTGTGTGTGTGTGTGTGTGTGTTGTTGGTTGATGTGACTGAAGTGACTGTTGCTCACATAGACAGACACTTAAAAATCAAACAGACATACACAAACTCAAACAAACGCACTCTCGCCTGCACGCACATGCACACAGGCACACACAGTAGTAGTTGTTCTATGAGAGGCCATACACCCATAGTTACATGGACATAATATTCCTGATCATTCACAGAAACAGGTGAAATAACACAAAATATATTTTGTGTATAAACACTCATACACAAACATACAGACACAGAAGCACACACGCAGACAAGCAGACACACACACACACCAACCCTTAGTCTTTTTAAGGCAACTGCGAAGGATCTCTGCGAAGGATCTCAAGTGGAGAACAGGACTGTCAAAGCAGTGATGGCCCGTGTGAAAGGACGGAGAGATACGAGTTACAGATACAGAGTATAGATTACTAAGCTATTCTTCACTATTCTCTCTGCTGCTTACTGGTATTGACTTAACAATGTGTGAAGGGTAGTTACAAGCACAAGTGGATCTGTTACAAGTGGAGGGAGAGAGAGAGAGAGAGAGAGAGAGAGAGAGAGAGAGAGAGAGAGAGGAGAGAGAGAGAGAGGAGAGAGAGAGAGAGAGAGAGAGAGAGAGAGAGAGGTGTGTGTGTGTGTGTGTGTGTGTGTGTGTGTGTGTGTGTGTGTGTGTGTGTGTGTGTGTGTGTGTGTGTGTGTGTGTGTGTGTGTGTGTGTGTGTGTGTGTGTTTATTTGGTGGGGTGAGTGAGGTGGGGGTTCTGGAAGGACACTACTACTCTTCCTCTTTTCCATCCCCCCAAGATCAGTGACACTTCACCTTCGACCTCTGCACTCCACCCCTAACCCTCTCCGCTCTTTCATGTCTGAAGACACTTCCTACCACCCTACCCACCACCCCACACCCCGGCTACCGCTACGTTTCTCCTCCATTGTTTCAGGACAAGATGGCACTTTGTAGTAGTTAATATGGTAAAGTACTTTTGCGCTACTGACAATCGTAAAATGACATAACATAATAACAAGGAAAACGAAGACAGTGCTCCTTCTTTCTGTTTCACCCCAAATGTCCTGCCATCTCTTCCCATTTATCTCGTTGTTGCTGTTCAAGACGTCAAACATGAGACTCTTGAAAATAACTTTTAATTCAACAAGCAACATAAAAACCCAATAAAACCTGACACTGAACTAAAATGTCCTAAATTCCTGCCATGCCGTGCCCAGGCCCATCGCCTTGTGTCTACCAGCCTTCCAGTCTCAGCCCTGCCGTGCCCTGCTCTGTTTGTAATTGCAGTCACCTTCAACTACTCGGGAGGAGGGCTGACGGCCCTATGATGATGTCCCTGGATGGGGACATCTCTCGACCTGTCTGTGTGTGTGTGTGTGTGTGTGTGTGTGTGTGTGTGTGTGTGTGTGTGTGTGTGTGTGTGTGTGTGTGTGTGTGTGTGTGTGTGTGTGTCAATGTGTGTGTGTGTGTGTGTCAATGTGTGTGTGTGTGTGTGTGTGTGTGTGTGTGTGTGTGTGTGTGTGTGTGTGTGTCTGTGTGGCGGTGGCGTCTTGGCTCCAAGTGGGCGGCCCCGTCTGCAGTGAGCAGTGTGTGAGTCCCTGTAGTGGGTGATGTGTGTGTCTGACTGTGTGACAGAGAGAGAGAGAGAAAGAGAGAGAGAGAGGGAGAGAGATAGAGAGAGAGAGAGAAAGAGAGAGAGAGGATGAGCACAGTGTGCTCCTGTGTAGTCTGTGTGTGTGTGTGTGTGTGTGTGTGTGTGTGTGTGTGTGTGTGTGTGTGTGTGTGTGTGTGTGTGTGTGTGTGTGTGTGTGTGTGTGTGTGTGTGTGTGTGTGGTGGTGGCGTCTTGGCTCCAAGTGTGCGGCCCCGTCTGCCCTCATCACAAGGCCCAGCCACTGAAGCCCGTCTGTCTAAGTGAATTTAGCCAGAACCCTTTGATGGCCCGCAGACAGGCCCTCACACACACACACACACACACACACACACACACACACACACACACACACACACACACACACACACACACACACACACACACACACACACACACACACACACACACACACACACACACACACACACACACACACACACACACACACACACACACACACACACACACACACACTTAATGGTAAATGCCACTGGGATGGGCACTCTCTATCGAATTAAGGCGGGCAAACACCCAGGCACCAAATTAGGCCTTACTCTTTAGATTTTGAAATGAGAGTAAAGCTAGGCAGTGCGCGTATGTGAGTGGGACCACTTAGGAAGGGCTTTGGCTCTTGCCTCGGCCTCTTACTGTGCACTTGCACTCAAAAGACGAATAAGGTGACACAAGTCTGTTTACCTGCTCATAAATCATTGAAATTGACTTTAATAGACACTTGTACTGAGGAAAGTGTGGCACTGAACGTATCCATTATCTTTTCAAGGTGGCAGAGGGAAGTTTAGGTAGCCCACATTTTAGATTTTAGGTTGGGCTGCACTAGCTAGCATCCATTGCACCATGGTAGCAACTGGCAACGAAGGATCTCTGCGAAGGCTGGGGTTTAATTCAATTCTCCAACACACACACCCCTGCTAAAACAAAAACAAAAAAACAAAACCCAAGGACCTCGCTGAATGCCGTGCTGGATGTACTATACTGTACTGCATGTGTCTACGCTTATGGCCTGTGATAACTGTGGTGGAAGCCTCTGTAGGCAACGTGGCGTGTGGCTGGGGAGGAGAGGAGAGGAAAGGCTGAGCTGGATTTGGTGCCGGATCACAAAGAGTCACCTTGGAGCGTCGCCTCTCTCTTTCTCTGTCTCTCTCCCTCTCCCTCCCTCTCTCTCTCTCTCTCTCTCTCTCTCTCTCTGTTCTCCCTCCTGTCTGTTCTGTCTGGCCTTACTGTAAGCCTGGCTAATTCCTCTGCATGGCTCTGCGTGTGTGCGTGTGTGCGTGTGTGGTGTGTGGCTATGGAGAGCGAGAGTGCTGTGAGTGAATTACTTTGTCTTCTCGCTTGTCTTTGTTTGACACCACATCTGTTTGCCCTTCCTCTTTTCTGTCTTTCATTTGCTTGACTTCCCAATCTGATTTCCTCAATATCCATTTTTTCCCCTCCCTTTCTTTTCTTGTCCCACTCCGTCACATTTCCCCTTTCCCTTCTCCCTCTATCTTTCTCACTACTATTATTCCATATCAATTCTCTTCTGTCTTTTGTTTTTTCTTCATCTTGCTTCTCTCCATTCCTTTGTCCTGTCTCTCTATGTCTCTCGCTCTTTCTTCCTCTTCGTCATTCTCTGTCTGGGTTCTGTATCTTGCACCGTTTATCTTTCTCGCTATTATTCCCATATCAATGCTCTCTTCTCTTCTCTTCTCTTCTCTTCTCTTCTCTTCTCTTCTCTTCTCTTCTCTTCTCTTCTCTTCTCTTCTCTTCTCTTCTCTTCTCTTCTCTTCTCTTCTCTTCCCTTCTCTTCCCTTCCCTTCTCTTCTCTTCTCTTCTCTTCTCTTCTCTTCTCTTCTCTTCTCTTCTCTTCTCTTCTCTTCTCTTCTCTTCTCTTCTCTTCTCTTCTCTTCTCTTCTCTTCTCTTCCCTTCCCTTCCCTCCCCTCCCCTTCTCTTCTCTTCTCTTCTCTTCTCTTCTCTTCTCTTCTCTTCTCTTCTCTTCTCTTCTTTTTGTATAAACTCTCTCCATTCTTCTCTCTCTCTCTGTCTGGGTTACTGTATCCCTGCATGCCCATGGGCCATGGCAGCACGGGAGGAGAGCACAGCAGGATCCTTGGCATGACCAGAGAGAGGCAGCCAAAGAGCCAGCACAGAAGGCATAAGCTCAGTCCAGTCCAGCAGTCCAGAGTTATTGCTCCGGGTTACTTTGGTACGGCCAGGCCCCACGAATTTTATGGGTCCACAGTACCTTACGTGATGACTGACGTGCTATTCTAGCATGGAAGCTTGCCAGACAGCCAGAAAGCAAATTTTACAAACATGCAAAATATTAAGCATTAACAGTAGTCTTTGGATTTCATCTGAATTATACTCACTGCACTGCATTGTGCCATACTCAAACTGAATATCATGTACAAAACACCAACACAAGGCAGGCCTTCTATGAAGTCGCTTGAAGAGCATAGTAATTATAATTGCCAGA
>NC_085870.1:39969953-40104953 GCF_034702125.1 Engraulis encrasicolus
ATGGACGGATGGACGGATGGACGCCTTTAAAGGCCTGGGAAGAGATCCTGACCCTGGGCCCAAATGAGAAATCCATCAGGAATGCATTGGACCACCCCCTCCTCCTCATCCTCCTCCTCATCCCCTCCCCAATCCCCCACTCCTCTCACACACTGAGCAACAGTTTTCTGTCCCTCGCTCTCTCTGTCTGTCTCCATCTCTCTCTCTCTCTCTCCCTCTCTCTTTCTTTTTCTCCCTCTCTCTCTCTGTCTCCGTCTCTCTCTCCCTCCCTCTCTCTCCCTCTGTCGGTTTTGCTCTGTTTTTTATTATTCCCCTTCATTGTCTCTTTCTCTCTGTCTATCTCTGTCTGTCTTTCTCTCTCCTCATGTCCATTCTATTCTTTCTCTTTCTCCCTCCACGCCTCCAACTCTGTCTCTCTGTCTCTCGCGTGCTATGGACCAGCTGTTGCTATAACTCTACTGTATTTGCCCTTAGTGTAGCATAAAAAAAGATTGGCCCGCCAGAAAAGCCTCTCTTCCTGGGACAGGGCTATGAAAATACATGGTCACGATGCTATCTGTCTGCCCTCATTTTTTGTGTGCTTAATGCTACGCACGCTTATGTAACATCTGCTGTCATTATCAGCCGCATGTAGGTGAAAAAAAAACATTGAATCGCGTTTCATCTCACTCTCTCCCCTGGATGAACGAATCAAAACAATAAGTGCTCTTTACAGTATCTGGTGACATAGTAAAGATGTCAGCGGACTCGTAGCCGGCCGGCGCAAGACAAGTTAAGAGTTGGGAGGGAAAAGGGGAGGAAGGACATGGGGATTATCTCTGTCCAATTTAGAATTACACGGTCATATCCAGCCGCATTTATGCAAATGTAGCTGGCACTGTTCTCTTCTCCCACAATTGTGTTAGACTCGAGACTTTCGACTGAGAGCTTCTGTTCCGAGCCCAGCTGGGCCTTGTGCAGGAAACCATTGAGGGAAAAATAAACACGATCTATCAAAACCATATTACAATCCACAGACAGGAGATTGGATTACAGATGTGTTGAGGGGGAAACTACTCCTTACTATTGGATGCATGTGTCTTAAGGACTTGTAGGTGCTGGCACGATCTACGAGCCCATTGCCCAATGTGTGATGACTTCATGAATTACAACAAAACAAGACATCTCGAGGTCTCTGGACGCGGTTCAATACTCAGTGGTGTGGAATTAACAGGCAAAAGAACACAAGCTGATCAATAGCTGACCCATGGATCACCCTAATTTTGGGTTTTCATTTTGATGAACTAAAGACATTGTCTCAAGGAAAACTTAATCCTAAACTGTTATCGATCCCCAAGTTCTAAACACAGTAATAATCCTTTGAACCGTGAGGTTCTCTGAAGCACCTTGAGGAAGTTAACTGTGTAGTGACCTCATTATTGCAGCATGGAGGTACCACTGATTCTTATGCAACCCTCTTGTGCTCTTCATCTAAACATCAAAATGTGCCTTTTTATCTCTCTGTTCCCCTACAAATAGAATCCTTTTCCAAGCCATGGACACCTGCCAAAAGGAACTCCTTACCTCTTGCACGCCGCTCATCCATTCTATCTATCCCTGTCTCTTCCCCATCGCTCTTTTTCTCTCTCTCTCTTTCCATTCGGTAACCTAATAAAGCCACAAATTTGTCTTTAGGCCACTCGACTGACGCCTCGATGCCGAGGAACTCACTGATTCGATTGAGCCTTGTTGAAATGAACTCTAGAAACCCCTTTTGGATCGGTTGACCACGTTTCTTCTATCATTTCTCTACTCTTTCTCTCCTTTGCTCTCCCTCTGTCCATCCATCCATCCATCCTTCCATCCCACCCTCCCTAGCCTGTCATCCCATCCAACCAAGGGGCCGCTGAAGAAAAAGAGAGAGACACCGCCACGTGGCTCGCCGTCCAAAAGCCTTCACGACAGATAGGAAATGCGGACGGACGAGAAGGTGTGATGGGAGTTGGTTGGGCCTTTTGGTCTGATGGGGATGATTCATGGCCGATGCTCACAGCTGCATAAACCCAGCCAGAGCGATCACTCCACGAAGAGCCATCCATCACGCCAGGAGTGCAGCACCCATCACAGGTCGCTTCGGGCCTGCTTTGGGGGACTACCAGAGAGCCGTGAGGAGAGAGTGGTCCTCTGTGGACGAGGTGAAGGGAAGAGCCTTGTGGGTTTGGCCACCTGTGTGTGTGTGTGTGTGTGTGTGTGTGTGTGTGTGTGTGTGTGTGTGTGTGTGTGTGTGTGTGTGTGTGTGTGTGTGTGTGTGTGTGTGTGTGTGTGTGTGTATGCGTCTGCATGCAGATGTGAGTTCATGTGTCCTGTATATTGTGACCATTTCCATATGGGTGCATATTCGTGCAGACGAGCGGCACCTGACCTGCAATATACATGTGTTACTGAGGCCATGATTTTATATGTCTGCAATAGAACACATGGTGTGTTAAATGCACATGCGCGCGTGCGTGTGTGTGTGTGTGTGTGTGTGTGTGTGTGTGTGTGTGTGTGTGTGTGTGTGTGTGTGTGTGTGTGTGTGTGTGTGTGTGTGTGTACAATAAAAAATTATGCAGCATTTACCCTGCATAAGCAACTGTAAGTGACATTTTCTGATCCAGACCTTACCTGTTGTAGAGTACATTGGGTATAATGATGATCTGAAGATTTATTGGGTACAATGTGTCTTAAAGGGTGGGGTTGCAGGTATGACATCACATTGGGGGAACTCCCCCAGGATTCTGAGGTTCTACATAGACTCCTATGAGCCTGCGGAACCCCCAACGTGATGTCATAATGGTACATTTTCTTAAAATGGTTAACCTGCAACCCCACCTTTAATTAAGGATGTATGCATGTTTGTCAAGGAGGGCTTGCACTGTACAGTAGTTACTGAATAGCCATGTATGATGGTGATTGAGCTTAGATGGAACAACACTCTAACGTGTGCTCTTTTGTGATTGTATTTGTATGAGTGTATGTGTGATTTATGCATATGTTTGTGACACAAGTGTAGATGCTGGGGTGTGTGTGTGTGTGTGTGTGTGTGTGTGTGTGTGTGTGTGTGTGTGTGTGTGTGTGTGTGTGTGTGTGTGTGGTGTGTGTGTGTGTGTGTGTGTGTCTGTGTTTGTGTGTGTGTGTGTGTGTGTGTGATGCTTATACCTTATTAGATTCCGCTAAGTATAATAGCGACATGCAACATTTTTTACTGCTGATGAAAGGGGAGCTGTGTGTGTGAGAGTGTGACTGTGTGTGTGTGTGTGTGTGTGTGTGTGTGTGTGTGTGTGTGTGTGTGTGTGTGTGTGTGTGTGTGTGTGTGTGTGTGTGTGTGTGTGTGTGTGTGTGCGCGCGCGTGTGTGTACATGCATATCTCACCTGCTCTCACCAGGCCTCAATGAGTTCACTTTGTGAGCTATTGGCGGGTGAAGATGTTGGGGTTTGTGTGTGTGTGTGTGTGTGTGTGTGTGTGTGTGTGTGTGTGTGTGTGTGTGTGTGTGTGTGTGTGTGTGTGTGTGTGTGTGTGTGTGTAATTCTCTAACCTGCACGCGTGCCTCTGTGAGCTTGGTCCGCTGGGCGAGCTCCTCGCGGGTGTAGATGTCGGGGTAGTGTGTGCGCTCGAAGGCCTTCTCCAGCTCCTCCAGCTGCTCGGCCGTGAAGGTGGTCCTGCTGCGGCGCTGCTTACGCTTCAGGGGCAGGTCTGGCTCAGAGTCCACGTCCGAGCCCTCGTCTGTACGGTTACCTGCAGCAAGGGAAGTAAAGGCTATGGTTACATTACATTACATTACATTACACTACTTTGCATTACATTGCATTTGGTAGATGCTTAGATTACATTACATTGCATTTGGTAGACACTTTTTAACCAAAAATCGAGGATACACTCACAACCAACAACACTAGCAGATATACAGTGCACAGGAAATATACAGAACAATGTGCAGATGCCAAGTAGGAGTAGGGCTATTGCATTACATTTGCAATTACATTATATATTATATTATATTGCATTATGGTTGGTTATGATGATATTCATGAAAAAAAAAATCAACCTTAAAATAATGTTAGAGCATCTGTTTCATTGACTTGAATTAGAGGCTCTCAGTGTGTTATAACTGTGCCATGAAAGTTTGCAAAAGGTCAGGACATTTGTCTGAGACATAATGAAGACAATACAGGCAGCTTCAAACACGTCAGGTGACGAATGAGGAAAAAAGGCTTTAGTGTTTCTTCAACTGTCTAGATCCAGATTTTCTTACTCTTTTGTTATATCTGTCAGAAGACATTGCTTTATTTACATAGGTAGCAAAAAAGCTAAAATAATCTTGCATAAACTGTCACAGTGTTTGTCTTTCATTGGCAATAGGATGGGAGGTCTTGTGTTATGGATCTAATCTTATCAATGCCAGCCATCAAAATAATCCTACAGAGACACATACAGTAGTACAAGCATACACAGACAGACACATGTGCACCCTCAGACAGACAGGCAGGCAGAATAAGCAATGCAAGCAACACTTTGCTTCCTCAGTAGAAATGCACCTGGCAAGAGGGCTCAAAATACACCACAAAGGGCCCTTTGAAATCTTAAGTGCTCACTACTAAACATGAAACAACAGCCCAAATTTCTCCTCCATCTACAAACCACTCTCACTGACGCTATCCAGCAGTTACTGAGATAACGGCACCACTACTCACAACAACAGAAAAAAAACACCCTGTACAATTTCAATCTCTTGAGTTGTTATTTAAATGGAAGTGGTCTTCAAAAAGTCTCATCCAGCATCAGAGGAAACTGAGTAAGGAGGGGTGGGGGTGGGGTAGTGGAGGCCCTGGGGGTGGTGTGTGGAGAGGGCTGGAGATGGGGTGGTTGGAGGCAGGAGGAGAGAAATCGCAGAGGTAGTAGTGGTAGCGGAGGTGGAAAAGGGGGGCTGGAGGAGAGAATAATCTGCAGCCGACACCTTGCCTATGCCTGCCTGCACCTCCCCCACCCCCCCTCACTCCACACCTCCCTTTCCCACACCTCCCCGCCCCACTCTCTAACGCTTGCCCGGAGCCACACTCTAAGGCCGGCAATTGCCGAAAACAAGAGACCAGAGAGAGAACGAGTAGAGTAGCACAGGGTAGAACAACAGCATCCAGAGCCCCCTATTGAGGAGCCCAGTTGTAGTGCCTTTAGTGTGCCCAGCTACTGTAAAGAAATAAATGACAATATACTTTAATTACGCTATTCTGGCCGAGGAGAGAGGCACCAGGCGATATGTTAAAATAATAAAATAAAAATGTGGATGAGTGACAGTCAGTCAGTGAGTTAGTCAGTGAGTGGAGTCAGTTGTCTTCTCCCTTCTTCTTTCTCTCTCTCTCTCTCTCTCTCTCTCTCTCTCTCTCTCTCTCTCTCTCTCTCTCTCTCTCTCTCTCTCTCTCTCTCTCTCTCTCTCTCTCGCTCTTCCCGTGTGCTCTTTTTGCATTTTAGCCAGGGGAATACATATTGGCTGGCGGGAGATGGGTGACTGCTGAATAGAAGCAGCAGCAGCAGCAGCAGCAGCAGCAGCATTGGATCCAAGGGCCAAGAGGCGCATCCGTAAGCAGGGATTTCGCTCGCACCACAATGCATTACCATGATAATTGATTTGATACCATGATAAAATTGCATCATAATTTATTTTGTGTACCTCCTCTGTAGTGCCTTTCACATTATGTGGGCTGCTTTTTTCTTTCAAAAAAGGCACACACAAAAAATCGTGCCATAAAAGCAGAGGGGGGAGAGAGAGAGAGAGAGAGAGAGAGAGAGAGAGAGAGAGAGAGAGAGAGAGAGAGAGAGAGAGAGAGAGAATGTAAAAGATCAGTCCTACACATTTATTCATTGAGATGACAAAAATGTTGACATTTTGGGTTTGAGGCAGGCTGGTGTTGCTTGAGGCCCTGTGCCATTGCATCATCTGCATGCACACACAACAAGCACTGAGAGGAAGGAGGGCAAAGCGATTCAGGAAGAAAAATGATAGAAAACAACATCTCTCCAAAAAAATTCTGAGACAATGGGCAAAACAGGAACACAAAAAAGATGGTTCTTCCATGTCTGCTATTTTTTTCTCTTCTCCAGTTCGAGCAGATATGTTTAAGAGAAAGCAAATCTGCATTTAGTGCCAGCTCTGTCTTTTTCCTTTGCTCTTTTCTCTGTACCCTTCTATGCATATATTGTCACTAATTCTCAATCTTTGCTATCCCTCTAGATCTTATGAACTATTTCTCAACATCTACAACCCTCTACTCTGCCTCTTCATTCCTCTCCTCTCTTCTCCTCTTCCACTGTTTCCTCTCCTCTCCCCAGTGCCAAATCAGACGCAGTCCAGTCAGCCAGATACTGAGAGCCCATCTGTCCAAAAGTCAATCTGTGTGTGTGTGGTGTGTGCGTGTGTGTACGGCGCGTGCATGAGCGCCTGTGTTTCTGGGGGTGATGAGTGAACATGTTATGACTTAGATAAGCAGTTACACAGTTGGAGTCTGTCACATATGCAGCTCGCTACATTTACGTTGACAAGATCCTTCCACTTACAAGTTTGTTTCCATCATGTTCCAGAAGACACTAAATGAAAACACAAAAAAACATCTCCTCTTCTCCCCTCCTCTCCTCTCCTGCCCTCTCCTCTCCTCTCTCACCCTCCCTTTGCAAAAGACAAAAAAAAATATAAGCAAAAAAAAAAAGGCCAACCAAACTGGCTCAGTCTCAAGGCCAGCGCCGGAGTTTAATTAAACAAGGAATTATGGGATTATATGGGGCCTATCATTATAGGCCACTCGAGGAGCCTTCTCCCGTCATCTTTTTTGTCTCCCCCGAGCTCGTGCTCAATGATTCTCTACGGATTACAACCGGCCGCAGGACATGAGTCTGCATTCATTAAATCAATTCTTTTTTTCTTCTTCTTCTCTCTCTTTCTGTCCCTCTCTCTCTCTCTGTATCGCTCTCTTGCTCTTGCTCTCCTTCCCCACTGCCTCCCTCCCTTCAGCCCCTCTTCTCTCTTTTAATAAAGATTGATTTTTCCCAACGCTGGACTCCCCTCAGAAAAACCGACCACCCTCTCACGCAAGAAATACCCTTGAACATGGGTGGGTGGGAGCCGGGGGTTGAGTTGAATATGTACATACGGACGGGGAGGCTGGGCAGGCGGATGGGCGGATGGGCGGATGGGCGGATGGGCGGATGGCGGGGTGCTCTAGCCCCCTTCTTTGTTGGTTTTCATGAGGATGCGCTGGTGTAATTCGCCTCTAACTCGGCGTGACTGCACTCCAGACTGCTGCAGTGGTGTATAGATCACTTCCCAAAGTCACCTCCATGCCCTGCGGGGGAGGTGGTGGGAGTGGGGAGGGCACAACGGAACAAGAAGAAGAAAAAGAGGATGAAGAGTTTGTCTATCTCTCTTGCTCTCTCTCTTTGCACTCTCCTTTTCTCCATCTTCCTTCTTCTCTTCCATCTGTTTCTGAGATTTCATTTTGCTAGTTTCTGATCTTCTTCTTCTTCGTCTTCGTCCTCTTCTTCTTCTTCTTCTTCTTCTTCTTCTTCTTCTTTTTCTCTGATGTTTTCTATTATCCTTCTCCATCCTCAACCTCTTCTTATTCTGCTCCATCTAATTCCGACATTTCATTTTTTCTAGTTTCTTCTTCTTCTTCTTCTTCTTCTTCTTCTTCTTCTTCTTCTTCTTCTTCTTCTTCTTCTGAGATGCTACAGTGTTCTCCACATGTAAGTGAATTAGATTAAGAGCCCCCCCCTCTTTTTGTTGTTGCTTGGACAATAGTGAAGAGCTTCAACCATCATTGCAATAAGTTATGACTTGCCAACAATAATCATTGTAATAAGTAACATGCTGGTGGTCTGTGTGATGTTTCCAAATTTAGGGTCTTTTGAATAGATCTTCTGGTTTTGACATTTGATATTTCCTTTCATCTCCATGCACTAATTTTGTAATTTATTAACGCTACTATTACAGTAAGCAGGAGAAAATGGGATGATAATGTGAAAATATGCTATTGTAGAATGACTAAACAAAGCATCATATTGTTGCAGAACACAAGTGTATTGAAAGCGCAAGGGACAATGCCAGTATTAATATCCTATAATGAAATGTTCATCTTTATTCGTTTTAGAACAATTACAATGATTTAATCATTTGTTACTGGCTCCCAAATACAATTGATCAATTGATCTAGTAAGACTCTTGCCTGTCACTTACATTTGCCTCTTTGTGAAAGCCTTAACGTTATTTTGTACCCTGCTCAATAACTGCTATTACCGGTAAGTGGTGTCTAAGAATTTACAATATGGTTTACATCCCCGTTGCATATAGTAGGCACAGTGTAACAAAGTGTGTCACATCACAACATGTATATTATATACACAGAATCATAGAGTTAATGTTTGTGTTGGCCTACAGTATGCACAGTTCATGCAGCAAATGTATTATTCTATTTTCTTATGAGTAGATTAGCATTTACAAGGACAGGCCCTAGAAATCAGGGCCTAGAACAGTGGCCCTTGACACTGTAGTGCGGAAACATGGACCACACCACACACCAGACACAGAGCAAAGCTGCGGAGGGAGAACTGTCTAACGCCTAACCTTCATCCCATCTACAGTACCCACCCACCCCCCTCATCCTAACCAGGTCCGGTGATTGGGCTGTTCAGTTTCATTCAGGAAACAGGGCTCCCCATTAGGGTCCAATAGGTTATGGCAGACTCGTAATGCAACTGGAAACATATGCTGCCCGGCAGACTTCACAGGAATTGAGAGTGACACAGCTGTATGCTTGGCTCTGTTGTTGTGAATTTAACACTCTGGAAATAGACTGTGTGTGTGTGTGTGTGTGTGTGTGTGTGTGTGTGTGTGTGTGTGTGTGTGTGTGTGTGTGTGTGTGTGTGTGTGGGTGTGGGTGTGGGTGTGTGCGTGTACACTGATATGTGTGCTCTTATGTGCATTAGTGTGCATAAATATACAACAGCGAGAGTCTGTTTGTGAATGCATTGGCAAATGTGTGCAGATATGATTACATTTGTGTGTGTGTGTGTGTGTGTGTGTGTGTGTGTGTGTGTGTGTGTGTGTGTGTGTGTGTGTGTGTGTGTGTGTGTGTGTGTGTGTGTGTGTGTGTGTGTGTGTGTGTGTGTGTGTGTGTGCAGGGTTAAATATCTCAGGCCATACATCAGTGCACAGGTCTAGCTGCAATAGACGGCGCAGATTACAACCCGCTGTGAGTGCAAAGTGTTTCAGCGTCACCAACGTTTCCACTCCACTCCACTCTACATCCGTCCGCAAACAAAAGCTCTCGAATTAGAATTTGCATGAGCCTTGTTTGCACATGTGTTGCGCATGATAAATGAAACAACAACGAAAGGGAAAGAGGCGGGGAAGGAAGAAAAGAAATACAACCCTACACCGTTCCAGTAAGCAGTACCAGGAGCGGTATAACAGAATCCCCACGGGCTCTGGGGTCAATTCTCGAGCAGTTTGCCTTGTTCCCAGACAAAACGCTACATCCCGATTAAGCCGACTCAAAATGCCATTCGCACTGTAATTCTATTTGAAGGTTGTGGGGGATATTGATAAAGCACTCAACACTTTGCCTGCGCTCTAATCAAGCAATTAAAGACTAATTATGCCCTATCGAGAGTGTGTTAAAGGCAGGAATGTGTTTTCCTCCAGGGCTGCCAGTGATTTCTTTTTTTAACTAAATGCCGCCGTTGCTTTTTGTTTGCTTGCGGCGGTGCATTCCCAGTAGGGATAAAGCAGGTGCGATGCAGATGGGTTCGGAGAAGAAATTGTCTTTCTTCTTTTTTTTAAGCATTAGTCTTTTTTAAGACCCAAGACTTTCGTCATAGCAGACAAAATAGAGGTGCAAAAGGAAAAAAACAAAATTGTTGCTTTCTTAATTGTCGTAAAGCAGAAAATAAGGTAAGGTTTGTTCCATGAATACTGTGTCTGTGTAAGACGGATCATAAATACATAGAATAACTTTGGTCATTTAAATTTGGAATCTAAACAACTATGGTTTTACATCTCAAGGACAGCCTCTTTGCACCCTTGTTATAAGATACACAAAGGTAGTGAGAAAACATAACCTCTTCAGTGAGCAATTCATTGTTTTATGTATTTAATTATATCCATGTGAAACACTCTGAGTCTCCACTTTATACTAATCTATATACTGTATAGTTAATTACAAACGAGTGGAATTTCCTGTGAGAACATATTGGTGGCCATTGTACAGTAGCAGCTTGTGATATCTGCTCGTAAAGCCTTTTGATGCAGGAGAAAGCAACGGGTAAGAACGCAGTTTATGCACATCTAAACCTGGTATGCCCTCTTTGATGTCGAAAGGGTCGCAAAGTATTTTGACCTGGATGAGCACGACTCACACTGACCACAGAGACACTCAGGTCAGACCCATTAGTGACACAAGGTGTTTGGCAGGTTGGCTTGTCTTCAACTTCCATCACACAAAAAACTGCCCTCTTTCCCAGCATGCATCAGTCATCCCTTCTCCGACCCCACATTCTGCTTTCAGCACAGATGGGATTTCCATCACCAGTGGACCCTTGCCTCCGACCCCTCTACCCCAGCTCCAACCTCACTGCACCCACACACACGCCTTCTCCACCCCAAAACCCCATTGCACCGCACCCCACACTCACCCCGTCTACAACCCTGCACCCCACCCACACACCCCTTCTCCACCCCGAGAGCCCCTTTCGTCCAATCTCCATCTAGACCCCAGACCTCACAGCTCCTCCTTGGTCCAACCCTCGCCTTTCTTTAGCTTCTTCTTTAAAGAAAAAGTCTTTTAAGAAGCAGCCTGCATCCCCCCACCACCACACACGCCACCACCACCCCGTCCTTGTCTCCTACTCACCACCCTACCCAACTCCAGCCCAGCCCCGTCACTATCCCCTCTGGCCCTTTTCTCGTCCGGCCCAGGGGCTGGAGTAGTGCGTCTGGGGTGGTAATATGGCCCTGATCAACTCCTGTCCACAGCTGCAGAGTCCATAAACACTCCAGCCCTGAGGAGCAGGGGCCAAGCACTTCAACATCTGTGGCCAGGAGTCCTGTCCTGCCTCACAAGTGTCATGAAAAAAACTAGATGCCCAGATAACACCCAACCAGACACCCACTCATCCATCCACCCACCCACCCAACGCACTCACCCCCTCCCCCAACTTCCTCAGAGACTCTGGGGGAAGTTCCGCTGAAGGGAAAAATTCTGTCGGAAATGTTTCGACTAGGGGGCTACAAATCGTATTTATTGCCCAACCTGTGCAGTCATGTCAGTGGTTTGATAGGGCACAACAACCACTGAGCATCATCACGTCTACAGTATGAGGCATGTGGCACACAAAGTCAAGTTACTGAGGATAATTAAAGCCTGCAAATCCAATTGTCTGACCTGGGAGCAAGACCAAATTAGCACAAGCAAATTAAGTTGGAAAAAAGTCTGCTTCCTCTAGGATTTTTGCTGTCCCTTATTCATTTTTTTTTACCATGATGTTTCATTACGTCTATGTCCTTACCTAGATTTAGTCTATGTCTGTATGGGAAAGCAAGAAATGTAATTTCAAATTCTTTGTATGAACAGTGCATGTAAAGAAATTGACAATAAAACCTACTTGACTTGACTTGACTTGAGCCTTCCTCAGATGTATGTGGCACACGAAGAACTTAGAACTCATCTCTGGAATATTTCAGTCCCAGTTTATACAGTACTACGCCATTCAAAGTACAGCACTCAGTGTGTTCATGTTGTTGTTACATGAGAAAACAGGATTTATATTTGACATGATGTCATGAGTTTCTGACATGTTTATACATGAAGCTCAGCCAGGGGGACAATTGAAAAAACAAATTAATGCCGGAACAGAAAAAAACACTGCATTCCGACTTATCGCTGAATACCCTGTGAATTAGTCAAGGATAAAGAATATGATAAAAAAAAGCCTCCACGATTTTGTGAGGGTGGAGGGAGATAGCTTCAGTCTCATCTGCGAGATTGCTTTTTGAATCAGTATTAGCTCTACATTACACCAGATTCCGTGCGCGCCTATTTTTCTCCCCCTTAATACCGTAACCAATGGCCTAAATATCAGCAGTACCTTGCAAACTACCCAAGACAGAGGGACAAAACCAGGGAAGGCTTTCAGTATGGCAGCATTAGCTCATAATAGCTCATTTTGAAAAGCATATTAGTTCCAGCATAATCACAATCATGCCTCGCACCCGGCATTTCGCAGGCATTCAAAAGGACCAGCCCTTCAGCAACCCAATCACACCAGTTGAGCGCAACTGACAAACACAGCCACAGGACAAAAATACCAGCCCATTTTTTCCCCTTCTTCTTCCTCTTCTGCATTTTTTTCTCTTGCTTTTTGTTTACATGTTTATTTTGTGCATGCCTTTTGTTGGAGTTGATGTTGCAATTATGCTTTTTGTCAGTCATCGCGTGGCTGGGTAGTGAGGTGGAGGGGGGAGGGTGGTGGTAGACGAAGGCTGGGTGTTAAAAAAACTCATTATCCGCACCCACCATAATGAGCCGTGTTTTGGGACTTGAGATCTGATTCACTATCTCCAACATTCATCTGCCTGGCTGCAATCTCTCTGGCTCGGGGCCTGAATATAAAAACTCTCTTCCTTTCCTCAGGTCTGTGATGGATTGAACCTCAGATACTAGTATGTGTGAGGAAGGAAGGAATAGAGAAAAGAGAAAAAGAAAAAAAGGAAATTGCTCATGGTGGAGAAAGGTTTGGGGGCGGGAATCGTTGCAGGAGGATCAAATAACGTGACAGAGAAATTAGCATTTTTGGAGAAAGGCACAAACTCTTGTTCTTCTTCTCCCCCCTTGCCATCTCCAAGTGTTTGCCAAAGTTTAGGAGCCGCAAGAGATGACAGAAAAAAAAACAGTTAAAAAGAAGTCTATAAAAAGATTTCTTGATTTTACACATGTTGCAAGAGTCACTAAAATTCTGCAAAGAGACAATGGAATTTAAAAAAAGACCAGAAAGGAGAATGAAATTGGAAGCAAACATGCTTTCTCCAGCCTGAGTGTAAGATGCAAGATGTTACGCTTCATTTGTGTGATCTGGTGCCAGGGGCAGTGAATTGGACCTTGTTTTTTTGTCGAAGAGAAATAATAAAGCCACGACGCACAATAAATGAAGATGCAAGTCTAGCTCATTTAAACGACATTAAGGCATAGCGCAACAACAGGAAAATACTTCCTGAAAGCCCCATACCTACCATGTGTCTGCTGACCAAGACCTGAAAAACAGACTACAGATTTAACTTAATAAACTGTACCCTTCCTTTTGAAATGCTTACATCCATCAACACTGCTTTCTGCTCTTGTCGACACAGTCTTTTCTTCCTGAGCATTCCACTGCAGAATTCCAGTACTTTTACCCCTTTCTTTGGGATACATTGACATCCTTTAGAAGATGACAACACTGCCCTGGCGAGAAAGGGAAGGCAAAGAAAATACACCCCCCACCCGCTCCCAAAAAAGGGGCCAAAAAAGAAGAAGAGAGGGGTGTATAATCTTTGGCTCCCACAACAAACAATTAGCTTCATTTTCTTTCACCAAGGGTCTCAAAAAAAAGAACGAGAGGGACAGGGGGAAACACTTTTAAAAGAGTGAGTGCGAGAGAGTGAGAAAAGACAGAGTGGGATAGTGGAAGCGAGGCAGAGGAGCAACACAGAGAGAGAGAGACTGTGAGAGAGATAGAGACAGAGAGAGAGAGAGAGAGAGAGAGAGAGCCCACAACAAAACAGAGGAGAGCAGCAACCAAAGCCGAGGCAGAGGCACACAGGTCCACCCCACCCGAGCCCTGGCCCATCTTTTATGACGGTGTTGATGGGCGTGAAGGCAGGCAGGACCGTGCTTGTGTCCGTGAGAGCAGCCAGAGTGCCTCACCTTCAACAAGGGGAGTCGAGGCCACGGGGGCCCCCGGCTGCTTTTCAGGCCCCATAGACACAGCGCTGCAGGGGGCCATTAGGGGCCTTGAATGGAGGCCTGACAAGCCCGCGCTGCTCCGCGGGGTATCGATAAACGCTGACATATTGACTCGCCATGGCCCCCTCTCTCCACTCCGCTAGGGGAAGGGAGCACAGAGACTCAATATGAGGCGTGAAGGACTCCGAGACACTGCTCACTGCCTATCTGTGTGTGTGTGTGTGTGTGTGTGTGTGTGTGTGTGTGTGTGTGTGTGTGTGTGTGTGTGTGTGTGTGTGTGTGTGTGTGTGTGTGTGTGTGTGTGTGTGTGTGTGTGTGTGTGTGTGTGTGTGTGTGTGTGTGGTGTTTGTGTGTATTGAAGGTGTGGGATTCTTTATTTAAAAAAGATAGTGTGGGAGGGAAATGTGAAGTAGGAGAGTCCATGGACTAGGTAGGGGATGGGCTGGAGGGGCCAAGAAAGGTTTTTTAGCCACAACGTTGACAAGGAAAAAAATGTTTTCCCCATTTCACTTGCCCTACAGGTGGTACCCAAACAAACAAACAAACAAACAAATACAAACAAACAAACTAAGCTAGCCTCAGAAGGTAAACATATAACATAAATAAATAAAATGAAGAAGGGGGAAAAACCAGGACACGTGGACGACAGCAAAGATCTGCAATGTTGAACAAGAACATGTTCGGCATGCGTGGCATAATGAAGCGCTTCTAAATGCTTCACATTCGCCATGACAACATATGACACGGCTTATAAGCTAATGAAGGATATGAGAACCGTCTTCCGGGCTACTTTTTAGGATATGTGTGTTAGCAGAAAGAAAGAAAGAAAGAAAGAAAGAAAGAAAGAAAGAAAGAAAGAAAGAAAAAGAACACAATAAACGACAAACAAAAAACTGTTTCTGTGTGTGCCTTTGCATGTGAAGAGTAGGCAGAATGGAGTTAAGTAAATGGGATAGGGGGTAGAGTGGGTAGAGTGTGGAGGAAGAGTATCAGGCGGAGGAGGAGGAAGAACATTTTTGTCTTCTCGCCCCAGCTCTGCCTTCCTCCTCTTCCCCATCAAATGGGATTGTATTTTCCTGGGGACGAGCTCTCACTAATAACGGCCACAGCTTTAAGTAATGAAACTATGGGACTGGGGACAGCAAATTTAGGGTGAAGCCCAAAGGACTAGCTCACACTATGGTGGAGAACAAAAACCTCAAACAACCCAACCACCCCCGAAATCCACCACCAAACCCCCCTAACCACCCCTCTTTAAATTCGGCCGTCTTGGGGAGCCTAGGCAGGAAATCAAACAGTAACTCTGGGCTTTACCTGACTGCCTTTACACAGAATGAGCAAAAACATCTTTTTTCTTGTCTGGAGGGATGGCTCGAAAAGAGTAATCATGGGTGCCTTGACTATGATTGACAAGTGGATTACTTACTCACACTGGAAATGAGTGTTTTTTAAAATGCCCTGTTGACTGTGAGATGTTATTTATTAGGATGCTATCCCATTGGATGCTGCATGTCTCCTGAAACACTGACAAGGATCCAAACGAGAGCATAAAAATGTGTAGCCATTTTGTGCAGAAAACATAAAATGTTGCAAGTTTGAGTGACTTGTGATCTGAATAAAAATTATGAACTACGGTGAATACAGTTACACTACACAAACTAGACAAAACATAAGATCCTCACATGATGTAATTGTCAAGAAATAGCAAGAATCACAAAATAGAAACAAACACTTAATAAAAATGCAACTCTTATAAAACTATTCATTTCCTTCGGGATTAATTTAGTATCCCTATTATTTAATATACCTAATATGAAGAAAATTAATTTAAAGAAACATTCAGAGCAAGTAATACCTGTCATGTTTCATCTGTAAATGAATACAGGTCTTTCGCATTACTACCAAGAAAGATCATACAAACTTTGATTTCAGTTACAACTTCTTTTGAGCCCTGCGTAGCAAGGAAAGGCCTCAGGTTTTAAATTCAAAAGGAATCCCAAAGCCATGTGGTGGGCTCCATCTCTTTTCTTTCCTTCTCACACTCTTTCTATCTTTCCTTCTTTCTTTTTTCATTCCCTCACTCTCCCCATCCTAGATCTCCCTCCATTCCTCCCTGTCTGCCTGGGTGAGATTTGGTTGAAAATTGAAGTTAAATGTTTCAAGTATATGCGAGTCTCTCTTCTTCTCCCCAAGGACATGCAGGGGCCCTAGCCTGTTACATCAGCCTCTCGTCACAGTGCTTCCATGTTAATGTCGGGAAAATCTGTGCTCTATATTGTGGGTTTAGAATGTACCGGGAAAGAAGAAAAGCATTTTGAAATGACAGGGAAAGAGAGGGGGTGAGATGGTGTGTGTGTGTGTGTGTGTGTGTGTGTGTGTGTGTGTGTGTGTGTGTGTGTGTGTGTGTGTGTGTGTGTGTGTGTGTGTGTGTGTGTGTGTGTGTGTGTGAGTCTGTGTTATCGAAAGAGAGAGAGAGAGAGAGAGAGAGAGAGAGAGAGAGAGAGAGAGAGAGAGAGAGAGAGAGCGAGAGCGAGAGAGAGATGGAAAGAGGCAGTACATTTCCCCTGGGGAGTGAGTAACAGGGGATGCATAAATAAGCCCATTAGTTAAAAATGGGAGTCAGAGCCCTGTTTGAAGTCGGACCGGGTGGCAAGGCTTGCATGGCAAGGCTTGATGCTGCTGCTGCTGCTGCTGCTGCTGCTGCTTGGACCTGTTATGGCTCGCTTACAGAACTTGGGCACCGACCACCGCCCATGCGTTTCAATTTGGACTTGAGCACAAAAAAGAACACATTTCTGATTTGCAACACTCACCGAAACATCTTTTTTTTCTGTGTCTCACTTGTGTAAATAAAAAAAAATACAATGGTGACAACAACAGCAACAACAAGAGCAGAGTAGAAAAAACAGGCCACACGTACAGTCGAAACAAATGAAGATTCCATTTGCTAGGCCGATCAAAGGCATAAAATGGGCGATGTTATGGGCCTAAGTACCATGGGCTAATGGTGATTTTTAAACCATCCGACCATGATGTGAGTGTGTGTAATTCATCTCCGAGGGGGAGACTGGGCATCCACAGCTAAACTTAATTAGTGTTGCCCATTATGTGGGGTATCCCCTCCATTGTAGCAAAAATTAGCGAGAAACGCTTGCTGTACCCCCCCCACAAATGCGACCACCAGAGCAAACCAGCACATCGTACAAATTAGCCGGGAGCAACTGTATCTGCCGTGTGTGTACCTAAGTGTCAAAGTTTTGATAACCACATTTTCAAAGGTATGTCTACCTGCATTTTTAAAACACATAATTGAAATGCATTAACTATCAAAACAAAGGGGGTAGTTGTTTATGGGTGCTTGGTCTGAAACTAAAAAGTGGGCCTGGCTGTATGGCACGCATCTTCAAGTCATTTCTCTGCAGAACAACTGTAGTCAAATGTACAAATCACCTCTCGCTGCTGTCTGTGTATGTGTGCAACCAAAGGCACATCTTGGCACAGAGTTTGGGAAAGTCGGCCGCAGCCTCAAACTAATGCCATCATAAAGCGTTGATGCGTGGCCATAAGCAGGCACCTGGCGAGGGGCAGCACGGCCCGGGCCTGTGAGGCTGCATGCCGTAAAACTGGCCGGCTTTACAGAGACAGGTGCATCGTCTCTCGGGCCACATTTGGGCAGCAGCACAACTCGTTATCGGGTGGGAAAAAGAGGAACCCAGCAGAGCGCCTCGTGCAAACTCCCTGCCAACCCACACCCCCCCCCATCCCCTTTTCCTTTCCCTTTCAGAAGTTCAATCTGCAGTGGCATTAAATCATTCTTCAGAAACATGGCAAATGTGAACTGATTCACAGGCGTTTTTTTTTTAAACTACATCCACACTCGATGTGGGAACATCACCTGTTGCCAGAGATGGCCAGGATAGTGCCAAGTTTCTGCAGCAATGCCTTTCCGTTCTGATCATTCATCTAACTATACAGCTCATTTGATTGCTCCTCTAACAGGCCTGCATGCTTAAAATTACTGTAGCTTCTCTACATTAACTGTACAGTAAGGAACAATGAATATCTAAAACAAGCCTCTCCACCATGACTGCATGGGCAGGGATGATGGCCGGAAGCTAGCATGTCCCCAAGGACCATGTAACGACTCAGGGGGCTCATTTAACAATGATCGCAATAAATACTACTACTATTACGATCATCTCCATCATTATCATGAGCATCAAGATTATCCTACTGAACTTCCACAGGATCCAAATATTTACCAATGCCCCTTCATAAATCTTTTTATTATTTGAGGGGCGGCTAAATGACGTGTGATTATCCTCTTGGGTCAACAGCAAAGCTGCCATATACTTGTTTATTGGAGCTATTAAATTTAACAGGTAGGCTAAAGACTAGATAAAGAGGCTGGCACACTTACAGGGTTCCTTTTTGTTTTGCCATGAGTTCCCTCTTCATGGTGTAGACATGAATGGAGGGGTGGAGGGATTTGGGTGGGGGGGGGGTTGTACTGCTTATCTCAATGTGGGAAAGACAAAAGGGAAGACTGATGAGACAGAATGAATGAATGACTGCCTCTTCAAACCTCGAGGAGCAACCTCTCTGCCTGTGTGTGCACACTACACCAACACTCCACAACAGCAATTCATATTGAATGGCGCCGGGCCTTTAAGCCAGAATAACTCAACACACTTTTAGTTATACTAGAACATGAACGCTGCAATAAAAGATCACAGCAAAGTGGCTTCTTCATTCTAAAAAACTGATTGTCAAACATCTTCAGAGAATGACATGAAAATAGCCCAAAATCAAGCACACAAAACGGGGGCAAATGTGATTTTTTTTGTTGCCCTTCAATGACCCATCTACCCACTCAGGGGCCCCTTCATGTGTGGCATGTTGTGTTCTTTTAAATTTGCAGCAAAACTTGAACAAGAGAATGAACAATCCATAAACAATTTCCAATGGCTCTCCTTAGGTTCGTTTTGAGCCCAACGCAGAAAAAAAAGAAATCTCTGCACCCTCCCTAGGACGCACTGAGAGCAAACTCTAGTCTATTTTGTTGTGATCTTCTTTACTTAAGTCCCAAATTAGCCCAGTTCTGACACATTAAAGACCTCTCGCTGGGAGTTATTACAGTACAGAAAAGCCATAGAGCTCATGCCAAGCAGCCAAGCCGCACACCTTCTTAACAAATCATTGGCTGAATAAAGAGCTACACCTGCTTCAAGGCTGGCCTAAATCGGATTGCCAATATGAAGCACAAACATCTTAAGAGGGCTAAAATATATAAATGAAGCGAAGAAATAAGAAGGAGGGAAAAAAAAACAATACAACAGAAAAATAAATACTCCAGAGCCATCATTGTGTGGCGTCGTAAACTAACACATTATTGATCTTTTCTCAGTCGTCACTATCTGTCCTCTTCTCCTCTTTTTTTCAGTTGTTTGTTTAGAAAAGCCTCATCCCCGCTAATAGCTGTCTCACAGCGTAATCCTCTTCTGTCCCCACCCTGTCCCATTTATGCCCCCTGCCCAGAAAACCCACACCCTCTCACACACACACACACACACACACACACACACACACACACACAGACACACACCCACACACACACACACACACACACACACACACACACACACACACACACACACACACAGAGCAGCTCTAAGCCACCCCTGCAAACCACACACAGAAGCTCGAAACACCCCCACCCCAACTCTCTTTTGCGCTTTCTCTGAAACACACACACACACACACACACACACACACACACACACACACACACACACACACACACACACACACACACACACACACACACACACACACACACACACACACACACACACACACACGTACACACACACACACAACAGCAGCAGCAAGACAACCCAACACAAACATATATATATATACAAACACGCACACGCACACGCACACACACACACACACACACACACACACACACACACACACACACACACACACACACACACACACACACACACACACACACACACACACACCTAACCACCCCAGTGCCTGCTAAGTAACTATGTTTATATCAGTCCCACAACTTTGTTCCTACTTGCCTCACAGAGTTGAACTGAACTGTTTCTTAAGGTCCAAATATCTGGAGAAGAAGGATGAGGAGGAGGAGGAGGAGAGGAGGAGGAGAAAGGAGGCGGAGGAGGAGGAAGAGGAGGAGAAGGAGGAGGAGAAAGGAGGAGGCGATTGTGTTGCTAATGGTGACACCTGCCAGAGCTGTGTCTGGAGCTGCTCGTTCCCCCCGCCAGGGCTGCTGACAGCTTTTGCTGGGCCCAGGACAAAGTCATCTGAAAGGGCCCCCTATCCAATACATACAATGTAATGCATGGGGACCCAATTCTGGGCCCACTATGTCCATGGGCCCGGGACAACATACCCCTTTGCCCCACCCTTGTTGGCGGGCCTGCCCCCGCTCCAGTGTGTGCTGAGCTGGGCTGAGCTGAGCGGGGAGAAGGCCTCTCGGACGGGACGGGCTGGGACGGGAAGGGACGGTGCCCCTCTTTAGGAAGATTAAGTGCGGGTTACCAGGGTCACAAATCACAGAACTCCTGTGATGTGCTATGGCAGAGAGCCAGAGCAAAAAAAGGGGGAAGAGAGAGGGCGTATAGAGAGAAGGGGGGAAAAGAATGGGAGGGTGCTATAGAGAGCTCTGAGGATAGAGGGAATTGGGATAGAAAAGGGGGCCAGACAGAGAAAGAGAAAGATGGAAAAAAAGAACAAAAAGATAAAAGGGAGATGAAAACAGCAATGCTATTCTAGATTTTGGGTGCCTGAATCGTTGTGGATGTGGACATAGTAGTAGCTCCACAAAACACTACACCTGAGAAGAGAAAAGGGTTGGAGACTTAATTTGGTTGTTGACACGCTAAGAGGAAACAAATAACTTTAAATCCACAATTTCCCTCTTGGATATCAATACATGTACTCTCTACTCTGATTTAGGAGTAGAGTGGTCAGAAGCCCAGAAAAGGAGTCTAAGTCATCTACAGGGATAAGTGGAGAACGCGAATTGTTAGATCGACTTTGATGAAAACAAAACACAACAGGTGCTCAAGATATCACTTGGCATGGCATACTTGGCCCAATTATGGACATGAATTACCAACACATTCAGTAAAACGGCAGAACAATAAATACACAACAAATATCAACTTAAAGTACATGTTCCTCTTGGTCCGCACAGAGGGCTTGAAGGGAAATTGTCTCTTTCATGCTAGAGATGCTCTACTCCTCCAAAACTTGCTTAGTACAGTTGTTATCCCATGGAAAGCAATATTAACTGAAGGCTGCAGAAAATACTCTGGGATGCTTTGACAAAACAATTCACGACTTTCTGCAAAGTAGAAATCTCAGTGTCAAAAGCATCTAAATATGACTGGAGTAGTAGAGTATCAGGAGTTGGTGAGGAAGACCTGTTTTCTTGGCCATGGTCATGATGACCATCATCCACCAGAGAGAGAGAGAGAGAGAGAGAGAGAGAGAGAGAGAGAGAGAGAGAGAGAGAGAGAGAGACAGAGAGAGACAGAGAGAGAGAGAGAGAGAGAGAGAGAGAAAGAGCACCAGCACGCTACGAGGAGTCCCCTTAGCATGCCGCTGTCCAGCTCCATCGTGTCACTTTGAGGCTCCCATTCAGGCCTCCTCAAGCATCTGCCTCGGGCCCACAATGGCCGCTAGTTTATAAACTGTCTGCCCACTCGGCCCCCGAGCCTTTAGTTCCCATTGTTTTGCTCGCCTTAATAAACTTTTTCGAGGAGTTCATCAACTGGCTTTGAATGGACTAGTGCGGCGAGCCCTAAGACACGACATAACAGAAGGTCCTTTCTCTCTCCTCCTCCCTATTCTTTCTGTCGTCCTTTTAAGAGCGAGCTGGTCTGACAATGGAGAGAGCAGCCTGTCACACATCTGAAGAGGGTTTGGCCCCCGACGCACCAAGGAGGGGAAGGGGGGGGGAGAAAAAGCTGCATTCAATTAAAAGAACAAAATACCTCACAATAAAAGGGAAAGGAGACAATTGAATTTTCTTTCTATGCTGAAAGAGAGATGATTCAAGGGCTGCGATATCTTATTCAATAGAAACACACACACACACACACACACACACACACACACACACACACACACACACACACACACACACACACACACACACACACACACACACACACACACAGAGTGAAGCACATTCACAGATAGGGGTATATTTTGATTACTGTGTAAATACAAGGCTGAAAATAAATGCTCTATGGCTCGCTGGTGACAAATGCTCAAATCTTTCATTTTGATGAAAAATAGCCCACACAACAAGACCTTATTGATTATTTTATATTAATGCGTACAATCATTATTTATATTATTAATCGCTGCCACTGGTGATTGTAGGGTTGTCACTTTCAAGATTTCCTCTGACATCCGTTTAGGCAGCACAAATTACTAGGATGCAATAAATGTATATTGGCCATAAGCCATTAATCCACTCTTATACCTTTTAAAGTCTGTGGAAAAATTAGCCAAACTTTAAAGGCCTTAATGAATGTCTATTCTAATTAATTTCATACTCAATTAGAAAGGGACCGCCAGCGTCCACGCATGGTCTGTCCCACTTTGCCCGCGGGGTGAGGCATACAATTGACAAACTAGCAAACAGTGCAAACGCCCCGTCAGTTGCTATTCCAAACCCCACTGTGCGTAACATTATCCCACCTTCCCTCGTCTGGCTCATAACAAAACAAGTTCGTGTGGACTGCCCTGTCCCACCGCCTACTGTTCCCGGCCAAAGCGCGTTATAGCGTCCTAATTGGAGCTGACAAGTTCAGCGCCTCGTTTTCATGAGGGGAAAGACCAGTCAAATTATGATTTCCGAGTCAGGTCTGAGGAGATCCCTGGATAGCGTCCCTGCTGTCAACTCCAGTTTACCGAGTTCAACGTCAGGTTGTCACAATGGAGGGATAACTGGGGTGTCTTCAACTAATTTACGCCTGAATTAAATTATAGCCGATGCTCTCCACTCTCCCACAATAACAGCTATTAATAAGCAATCACCATCAATCAACAAACGTGGTTCTCGAATCCGCTTTTGATTTAGTTACAGATACGTCGATTGCCCATTCTTACACTTGTTGCTGTCTGGTTTAAAAATAATAATAATAATAACAATCGCAGCATGTAGGTTATGTCGTTATAGGCCTTCATTGTACTGTGCCTATGGGTTAATCTAAACACTGTCTGGACGAAATGGGAAAATTACACCTAGGCTACTTAAAAAGAGTTTCGCCTTTTGTCAAATCAGCAGGAGAAAAGTGGCGTGGGATAAGTAGCCTAGCCTACCAAAGCTACAGACTAGGCCTATTCCACCATTGTTAAATAGGCTTAGCGGTCTGGATACATTTTCCTTGCAACACTGAACGGTCAATTTTCATTCAATCAGTTAAGACGGAATCGACTTTACATTTCTTAAAGACATGCCCACTAGTTTTGCATTACTGGATCTCTCAGTCAGTTAACGACGAATTTACCTTCAAATGCACAGATGTCCAAGTTGTTCATAGTCCACGCTTTGGTGATTAAAATAGTTTTTTTTAATGTTTTTTATTGTTAATTAGTTTTGCCGTATGGCAATATCCGTGTCATTCTGTGTTGCCATTACGCGCATTGTATATATTTTTGTTGTAATAAATATGCCATATACCCTATCCAAATAGTAACATGTATGTGTAGGTTACTCGATTTATCATAGTGTTCGGGACGTCCTACCACCATACCGAACATAATCTTTCACATAAGCCTACTCTACCACTTGGATGAAAGTTTTTACGCACGGCCAGGTTAAATGTCCAATATAAAACAAAATCTGATTAATAATAATGACAATTTCGAAATATCACCAGAGGTGTCATTTAGGTCGCCTCACACATGAGGAAAACGGGGAGTTGTTTCCCCATTACACCAGGATGAATTATGCGCGCACACGCTTCGCATCAGTTGCCAAGTAGCGCCCGAGCTCTCCATGGTAAAGGAAGGGTGGCTAGCAGTGGAGCTCGCACATCACATATGGCCGGTGTATGGCTGTACATCTTTTTTATTTTCAATTGAGCTGTTGTGAATGAGTGTGAATATGGCAATGTGCAAAATTATTCCGCATGACTATTTTTCCCACGTCTCATTTTCTTATTTTCTTATTTTATCGGACAACTATCTGACCACATTCATCGGAAGGTCTACACCCAAAATATTACGCATTATGCAAAATACAGGTTACGACATTGTTATTAGCCTTGAATTCAGCCTACTTGCTTATGGGGCTCCCATTCACAGAGACATGGAAAGCGTATTGTTCGATTAGCTTAACTGAGTGTGATTTGGAGCATATCATATTCATCTAATGTGAGCTAGGCTAGTTAGAAATGTAATCCATGCAGGCGGCTGAACATCAATCCACCATACCCTACTCAGTGCCATTAAAGACGACCAAATGTTGCCCCGTGTCAAATCTTCCACTGCTGATTTTTTTTTCCCCTTATATCAGAAAAGGCTCTTGCAGGAGGAACCAGACTGCAACTGCGGGGGCATGAGCTACAATTCTGGAGGTCAGGGAGAGGTCCCCCGATAGAGCTGAAAACCAAATTAAACCACAGACAGTGATAGTGGCGCACTTTCCCCATCAAAACCACTTCTGTTACACGATAGGAAGCCCCCGAGGGCAATACTTCTTCCTTAATTTGTGTCAGCAGGAATTCCCTCCCCGTTTTGCTCGCTTTGTTCCAAGAATCTGCCAAAGCGCCCCTTCCGCTGGATGGTCAGCGCTTTCACTGACGTCCACCACAACCGGCGGTGAGGAGATAATGCAAGCTCACCTATAGCTTGATCAACTTTAATTGTCATTGTCTGTTCGTGGGATCTATGCTCATATGGACTCAATTTCGACAAAGAATTAAAGATAAAATGACGTCATCGACAATGGATACAAACCCAGAATAAAACAATAATTTCGGTGTACACAGTAAATGTTGTGGTGTTAATTCAACACTTACAGAGTTCATTTAAGTCCAAATGGACTCAAATGAACTCTCTAAGTGTTAAATGAGCACTGCAGAATTTACTGTGTAGTTACAGGTTCACCTTGAGTTTTACAGCTGGCACCCCAGTGCGCCAGAAACATTCAGTCCTTCAAACGTGAGGAGAAATTGAATCCTTTAAAGTTATTAAGAGGGGGAGGATTATTCAGCTGCCATTATATATGAAGTAGAAATCCCCATGTCTTCTTCTGTACACTTCAGAATTTCCCCTAAGCAGTCGGAAAAGAGAAGATTGCGCCTTAGAACCCCCACAAGAGATCCCCATGCCATTCTCCTAAGTACCCTACTGGGCTGAGAGCGCATAGATAGAGATAGAGCCTGTCCCACATGGCAAGGCTCGTTTTAATTAACAGACAGAGAGAGTTGAAAACACCACTGTCAGTCTGTAATATGATGAACTCCCATTGTGTTTGTGTCACCGCCAAATGTTTCTGATATGGATAGAGAGCGAACGGATCAAAGTATGTAGTCTGTCATGTTCCCCAGCCGAATCTCCAGTTGGCTCACCTAGTATATAGGCCACTCTGGCATTTAGCCTGCACATTAAAAAAGGGGCTCTGAAACATATACCCAAATCCCCTTTCGTGACAAATTCAGGGACCGCCTTCAGTTCATAGGTCAGAAGAACCGCTGTCTATAATTACACTTTAATATTCCTCGGGACTTATCAAGTCCTCTTCTGCTATTTCAAAGGTTGTTCTTGTAAATTGGTACCAGTTGACGTGTCATTACGTTAACGACTTAACACGTCAAGTTACAGGTCGACCGGCTGTCACGCACAGTTACCGCAGCAGATAACGGTATGGCTACAATAGCGAAAAGTGTCAACAAAACAGACATTTTGGATTGCGCGCACTGACGCGTTAAGCCATTCCTTACATTCCTAGTGGGCCTATTAAAGTCTGACAGCAGATGAATGAACATTCCCGTCGGAAGGGTTAACTATAAAATTCCTTACATTAAAAAAAAATCCACTGGACACTGGCAAACCGTTTTTTTCGTTTTTTTCCTTTTTTTTATAAAAGAAAGGAAAATGTTCAATTTTATTGATTTGGACGCTATCAGGGTGCATTTTACGCCTTTTTAAATAAGTAGGCCTAGGTTAATGATACTTACATTATTGTTATTATTTATATTAGCATATTATAATAGCACTGGGTAATAATAATAATAATAATAATAATAATAATAATAATAATAATAATAATAATAATAATACATGCCATGCTTACTGTGCATTCTTTCTATTATTTGACAAAAGAAATGATTCGGTACGACAGAAACTCACAGAGAAAGAGAGAGAGAGAGAGAGAGAGAGAGAGAGAGAGAGAGAGAGAGAGAGAGAGAGAGAGAGAGAGTGGCGGGAAAGGGGAGGTTAATCCTAGTTTAATGCAGTGATGCGCAACGCATGGTCCGGGCTGTGATGCCACTGTTATCTCTGCCCAACATTTGGGTCTCCCTCAATTTCAACCCCGCCAAATAGCAACGAGAAAGTGCAGATGGAGTGGGTCTCGATGCCCGAGGAAAAATGTTATTAATAGCTAAATAACTTCCCCATACTTTCACTAAATCTCTCTCCCGCGCGCATACTATTCCAGATGGATTTGTTTGAAGTGGTCTCGTGCTTCATTCCCCAGTCCCCTCTCCTTCAGCCTGGCTTTAGACTGCGAAATATTCGTTTTATTTCGATATAAATATAGGCCATAGTAAAGAGGAGAGGGCCGCGAAGGAGGCTGTTCATGGGTGTTTAAACTGCTTAACGTGGTGAGGTGTTGGGGGAACTGTAGCTCGTGGACTAAAATATGTCCGTCCATAGTTGTCAACAGCGAGTGAACTTTATGGTTCCCCGTTCTTTCCCCTTCAAAATGGACATGGTATTAATAGCCCTATCAACATTTGATTCTATTTTGCACAAAAAAAACCCAGAATAAATTGTTTGGAAGCAAATAGCACTCCATTACGCACACGTATCGCTAGCCAGTAGCCATGCTCTTTATATGTTCATCATTACGACAATATGCTTTTGTCTAGTTTGCTTTCTGTAAAGCATATCTCGGAGTTGTCCTGTGGGCCTCTGGTCTCCTTAATTGAATATGCACAGTGAGAGTGAGCCCGAAGCCGCAGACTGTCTGATACCCGGGTATCGCCCCCACTGGCCTATTATTATCCCCGCACAACACGCGCAAATCCCGCCTGGCCTCTGTTTGATTAGATTGAGAACCTCAGGTAATCCTCCGATTTGCTGAAGTGTCCCTCTCCTCAACACCTTCACTGACAGCGGACAGTGCTTGCTTTAGTTATTGCAGATGGCTCACGATAAATGGGCAGACAGGCACAGGCGCTTTTTTGGAGTGGGAGCGCAGGGGTGTGTGGGGATGGAGGAGTGTTGTGTGGCTGCAAATACAATAGCTCCACCAGGTGAGATGAAAACACATCTTCGTCCATCCTCCATTGCCGCCAAGTCGTCCTGAGCACTGTGCGTAATTAAACGTGGCATGTTCCGCGCCTCTGTCCGTGGCGTTCATAATTCGGTTGCGCGCTAATGAGGATGGCAGGTGTAATGGCACTAAACTGTAATTGCGCCACGCCCATGTCAGAGCAAGCACATCAGGTGCATAGGGAAAAGAGAAATGTCTTTAGAAGAGAAAGCAGTGTGAGCAGTAAGCTACACAGGATGCTAAATGTTGTTATTTCACCGGGGGAAAATTAAGACAGCTGTCCTGGTATTACTTAAAATGTCCACAATTCCTGTAAAACCATGTTCTATTTATTACACTCGGGCTATAATGCCTCTTCTGATTCCAGAACATATGGACATTGAAAGATAGCAAGAAGCCAATCAGACTGTAAATATAGCCTATATAATAAATAAATAGGCTAAATAATGTTAAATAAACCAAAAATCTCATGAATTTGTGCCCTGGGCAAGGCAGAGTGAGCCGTTTAAAGATGAAAGTGAAAAGAAATAAAGGGCTCAATTTAATCGGGTTTAAAACCCTTCAACATAACGTTTGTGCTGGAAACCCAGAGAGCGAGGGCTGATTGGGGATAAATGCATTTCTCACCATGCCCGCGAGCTATTAGAGCCCGCTGTAACACAACCGCCCTTTCAGAAGACACCCTTTTCATTACCAACTCTAATAAGTCTTAACATTATTAAACGCCAGGCGGATGGTAAACTGCAACTGGGGAAAATGCGAATCTTTTCAAGAATTAAAACGCACATTTGCTACTTCGCTTTAAACACGAGGTCATTAAGGAGTGATTTGCAGGAATAATTAACATCTGTGGTTTACTAAAAAAAATTCTGCCCGAGACGCTGGTATAACATTCCGGCCAAATTAAAAACTTCAGACGCGCACAAATTTACTGACATACCCCCAATAAACAAATCACATGATAAGATCCATTAGAAGCTGATGCAGCTTGACTCATCACAAGATTAACAAGAGTGACTTGCTATACGAAGGAGATTGTTCAAATGATGTTACTCTCCCACATCAGAAATGCTACTAATCCATTTTTAATCAGATTTCTAGCGTTTGATTCAGCAGAGACCAACAATTAACAATCTTTACAACACTCCAGAGTCAAGAATTTCAGCTTGTGATATTATCAAGAAAATACAAGGTAGGCCTATGAACAAATGGCATGGAAGCATAAACGATGCTCAAAATAAACTATGCACACGTGCCATTTGACATGTTTTAACATTTACAATAAGCATGTAACAATTCAACATTTAGCGGCATTAACACTTCAGTCCATAAACATTTTAAAATTCCTCATCTTTGCAGTGCTGTGCGTCCGGAGTAGATTTCTGCATGGCGGCGCACAGCCCGAGTGCTTCCATATCCCACACCACAGGCAAACAGGCTGTCACAATTGCCCAATTCAATAATAAGCACAAGCCATTTTACAGACTAAAAGAAACGTTTTGCGCAGTCCGGTGTTTGGTCAATTCCAGCAGGCGATTCCTTAATATTACAAAACTATCTACCAGCGGGGCGCACTGAATAATTCATCCGCCTTTATTTTTCCACTTGCTCTTTTGTCCAAACTTTTTTTGCCCTCCCCTTTTTTTGGAGGTTTTTTTGAATAAGACTCATGCAGTCTCTATAACCCTTTTCGCTGCCGTGCTTTCGAGGATTTGCCTTTGTGCGGCAGAGGCCTCTTCGCTTTTGGGAACGGCTTAAATGGCGACGGGGTTTTCTCTCAAGTTCATCTTCAAGTTTGGAGAAAAAAAGACGGAGCTGCTAAGAGCTTTTTGTCAACACCTTTTCACAATCTGTTATTGTCTAACAGACAACCTTTGTCAAGGAGCTTTTGAGCCTGTGTTTGACAGACAGAGAAGCGAGCCTTGTTGGAGTGGACCTATCAAAAATACTTATTTATTTCGCCATCAACGTTTAAAAAAAAAAGAAAAATCGATGAAAATTATGAATTTGTAAACACGCTGCATAGGCCTATAATGGAATTCAGCTGGGTATTTCACACACTCTCTCTCACACACACACACACTCTCTATCTCACACACACACACACACACACACACACACACACACACACACACACACACACACACACACACACACACACACACACACACACACACACTTCAAAGTCTGGCCTGTCCTGAAAAATATTTATCTGTGTAAAACGCTTCTCAAACCAGTCACTTTATGGAGAATAAACATCGCCAGCAGAGCAACTCTATCCATGCAATTCATTTGAAGCCAACTGACAAGTTGCTTCCATTGACATTGATTGTCAAATGGGTCATCTGTCAGCTGTCGTTTAGACGGGTCGTTAAGTGGAGCCGCAGAGGAATCTGTTACACAAATTAATTTACTGGAGCTAAATACCTTACGTCAGAGGCCATATAAATAATTGAGTAAGGAGCTGGATAGAGGAATCTGAACAGCATGAGTAATTACTGGCATTTGCCGAGGAGCCATTTCCTGTTTACAGAAGTCTACCCAAATAAAATAGAGGGTGTTGAGAAGTGCGCGATAGCAGCAGGTAGTGTCCAATAATTCACGGCCTCACTACCAAGTAACACTGCTTTACTTTCATAGATAGGCAGGACTACTTTACACCAACATCAAATAATAATAATAATAATAATAATAATAATAATAATAATAATAATAATAATACGCCTGTGCTACACTAAATAAAATGATAAAAGGCAAATTACCTTTATCTCCGAGTATGCCGTCAATGCTATGTTTGGTTTTCTTCTCCCCGTCGTCATCCTTTTTATCACAATCATCATCGTCATCTTTTTTCCCAAAGCGTGCGCGCAAAACCCGGCTAATAGAGCTCACTGAGGAAGAAGACACGAGAATGCAGCTTTAAGATGGGCTAGCGTGGCAAATGCATATTTTTTCCACTTAAATTCATTAGACTGCCAGAAAGCAATACAAAATAACGGGCATCTTACTAATTAAATACAGTCCAATTGTTTTTCATTTCCAACACATTACAATGTCCCTATAATCACGCGGAAGGCCTAAATATAAAGTGACCCATCCCGATTTCTTTTCTTTTCTTTCTTTTTAAAAAAAAAAAAACGTTTTTGAAATTCCATACTCAAGAGCAACACATAACATCTACAGGTTCAAGCAAAGTTATTACACAAAGTTGTTGAAGTTGGCGGGAGAAAGGAATCAGTGCTTACCGGCTGAGGCCTCACCTGAAGGAACCGTACTTCTGTCGCACACCCCGTCCTTCAGAAGTTTGTCTCGGATCTCCCAGCTAAACATTCCTGGGTTCTCTCGTTTGTATTCCTCAATCCTCTTTTCCACGTCCGGCGTTGCCACCTGCTTTAGGTTTCAAATTGTGCGCCGGAAAGAGAAGATGGTATTTTAATTCACCTACCATTGCTGTGTAGACCAACATAATTAACATTTGAAGCCAAATCAGACCTCACCATTTAATGTTTAATCTATAATGAGCCAAAGTGCCATTCTTGTACAGTTGAATACATGGGGCCTGTCCACCATGACTGACCTTAGGCCCATTGCTGTTAGCACCAAACCACTAGACACCAGGCCACAAAACGTCAAGTAGGACTATCTCCACGATTTACAATTAAATGTCCAATGTTACTGATGTGATGTTCCTCTGTGAAGCTAATAGAACGTGCACTTGGTGGCACCCTTAATCTATAATGTAGGCAACTGTGATTGTGGTGCCCTGACTCACTGCATTAATGACTTGCAACAGGAGGCTAAATGCACTGTGGTTGTTTTAAAGCGGTGTAAACATCAGACCGGTCTCTATGCCCTATGCCTTTACTCACCCTGGGTTTGCTTCCACCTATTGCCCCGGGGCGAATCGAGCCCGTCTCCTGGTACCGACAGAGGATTTTGGACACACAGCCGTGGGAAACTCGCAGCTGTCGCGAGATTACGCAGGGCCGGATGCCGTGGTGGGCCATCTCTACTATCTTGTGGCGGATATGATTTGGCAGCGGCCTTCCATTGATGAAAACTCCACCGAGCTGGTTCACCCGGCCTTGTCCCAGTGGCGTTGATACTGTGTAGTAACAAAGATGCACATTAAAAACACAACAGTGTCATATAATGTTTGTTGCTTTGCCCACGTGTCGATATTCATCACTTTACGCACGCGTAACGTGGCTGCAATATACATTGTACACATTACTGAAGCATACATCATTTCAAATCAAACTCATGACAATCACCAAAAAACAGTGGATAATGGACTGAATTGAATTTCAACATTAATGCGTTTTAAAGTGTGACTTTATTATGTTTTGATCACTATTTATGACAAACATGGTGAATGTTAAGCCAATTGCACCCTTCACTGTTTTTGTCTTTGGGGTGATGCAAAGTTTGTAATATGTGATGCAAAATGTAATAGTTCTCTTTGCATTTAAGCAATTAACAGACTAATTCAGAACCCCATAGCCAAGCTAATGCACAGCCCTGCTGTCCACAAAGAATGCAAATGACACTGGATGTAAACAGCATGCCAATGTCAAATTTAGCATTCAAGAGGCACTAAAGAGTGTACCACTTTTCACCTTAATTATTCGTAGTCATGCTATACAAATATTGATGTGATCCTTTGAGCCATTTCTTAGCTGTGTGTTTTTTCCCCATTTGCTGAATTGGGACACTTGAGCAAATCCTACGGCTTCAGTAACTTACAAAAATCGTGGCTTTGTGCGGTAAGGTAAAGGCCACTTGAGCACGCACTGGCACTGTCTGGGAACAGCTCCCGTGCAATGGGAACTGTGACACACACACACACACACACACACACACACACACACACACACACACACACACACACACACACACACACACACACACACACACACACACACACACACACACACACACACACACGTTTACACGTATAGACACTTGAACACCTATTGTGTCTGATAAGGTAGGCCATTGTAGACAATATTTCTATACACTCTTATTTTGTATTTAAATATTTAAATGTATCTACATGCACGTGAACAGTTGTAAGAACTTGGAGAATTGTAATTTTACTACCAACAATAGGCTATAAGAAACACTACAAGTTTTTGACTGTTCTTTCGTGAAAAGCCTTTGCCATTTGTCTGTGGAAATCTCTTCTCACATTGATATTTAGCCAACCACTGACACTTCCTGACAGTGTTCTTTACAGGGAAAGTCATCGCCTATGAACATATTCTACTATGCTGTCCATTCTAAAAATGGTGTATACCCATGATGATTTAACAAAGGCACGACCCTGTGTCGAAAGGATAATTTGAGTTGGGAAAAGTTAAAAGCAGACACATAATTGTGCATTCTTCTAGGCCATCTGTGAACGCACACATCCCTCTATTTTGTATTATGCGTGTCTTCAGTTGTCCGCATACCTTCCAAAGGGAATCCAGTTCTGGGATAATTCTGGCCTGGGGCTGGACGCATCATTCGTGGTACTGTTCCTGGTAAAGTAGCCATTCCAGCTACTTCAGAAAAAATCGGGAAACTACGCCAAATAAATCAGTCTCACCAACAGGTCCACAATTAATCTTGGACGAACTGCGTGCCCCTCGGGAAAGTAAACAAAGCGCCAACCATTAAAATCGAAACTCCAAGCAGAAAATCCGGTACACCATACCCCCGTCAAAAATTGAAGGAAGGAGAGAGAAAAAAAGTACAAGTAGGTGGTCAAGTACTTAGCAGCCAGTCTCCAAGAAAAGAAGGGAAAACAACTCTTGCTGCAAGGTGCAAATGCAGGGAAAGTGTGTTGAGCAAAGTCGTGCGTCCTGCACTCACAAAAAAATCGGCTTGAGCATTCGTTATATTTTTATTCTTTTGTCGTGGCACTGTGGGTGCTCGGCTTTAGATTTGACAACAACGTCTGTTGGCTGGATGGGAGTAGTTTAAAGTGGCTAACTTTGGAGCACGTTGGAGGAGGAGGCAGCGGAGCACACCGATAGGCTCGGTGGCCTTTCTTTTATTCATGATTGAGGGAGAGGGTATAGCCACGGACCGGTCGACCAATGGCAGCTGCTTTGGAGGGACGCAAAGTCACATTCCGCTCGGAAAGCGTTGCGTCACCCCCATCATGCAGCCAAACTCAAATAATAAAATCACACAAATGGGACCCTTTTTGTCCCTTTTTTTGCAGCGAGGAAGAATAATGATTGGTGAGTGCACTAGCTTCTAGTGCATGCATAACTTTCAAAAACTTAAAGTAATACATATGCATAATCTCACTGCCAGTGTGTGCGTAAATCTTATTTTATTGAACACAAATTCATTTTTTATCAATGCATTTGATTTCTCTTGAAGGTTTTGCCTGGATTGCAGGCGTGTATCATCTAACTATATTCAGTGTTCCCTTTCATTCTAATGAATTGACAAATCAGATAAATTCACGTGTCGTTCAGAATAATACTGATTGGTTTTAAAAGTCAATCGTTCGGTCATTTGAATATAATTTAATTTCCCACAAAACATAAACGCTCAACATAGCTTACTTTTTACGCATGGCAGCCATAATGACAGGTACCCTATGACCTGACATTTGATCCTGACACTGAGGTCATAGTTCCAATATCATGCAAGAAAGCGTGCAATAAACAGCGTAAAACAACCATTTTATAATTCATTACAGTGGTGCGTAATGACACGTATGGAACCACTGCGTCTCTTTTACGCACGATATTAAGAACTCGTTTAGAAGATGGGAAACCGAAAAAATAAATTTAAAATTGTCTACCCACCCAGCAAATATTGACAATATATTCAGCAGTCTTTCATACTCCCTGCATTAGAAATTTAGCATAGCCCACTGCAAGAAACGGAACGTGTTATTTGCGTGTCGTTATGTATTAACCATTAATCTATGCAAAATACAAACAATATTTTAATGAGCAGAGCTGTCAAATTAATGTTGCATCTCGGTTAGCTTATGCCGAAGCATCTTTTACACTGAGAACGTAAAGAGTTTTAACTGAAAGGATTTCCAATTGACTGAGTTCGGTGGCAAAGCTGGCAACAGATGTCAAACCTGTGGTGGAACAGCTCTTACAATAACAAATAGCCCTTGGACAAACTGTAGTAAGAGTACATGATTCAGCTTTATCGTGGAATGAGAAAAGTCACATATGTTGAATGGACGGGCCCCGTGTGCCGGCTCTGTGGGCCCGCCGCGCATAGAAAATTGTGTGACAATTGCCGTGGAAAACACTCCTGGAGGAAGGCAATTTCACAAATAATTTCTACAACAATTAGGGAGTGTGGAGGGGTGAAATGGCGATTTCACATGCAGATGCTGTGGTGGGGAGGAACTGGTACCCAGCCGTAGTACCCTGACCCTCTCCCGCTTTGGTTTGCTTCACATGGGCTGGGGAGGCACAAAGAGCCCGGCTCAACCTCCTGGGAGGACTTGGCGAGCCTTGGATTAAGTCGAGCATCAATCACGTGAAGCCAAACAAAGGCGTTTTCCAGAAAACGGACAGCTTTGATGGAAAACTCTGAGCTCGCCACAGGTTTATGAAAAACTGTCCAAGCTATATCATCAGGCCCCTTTGCCAGGCAAAGTGCTATAGCTACTCACGGTGCTCTTTCTATTCATACAGAGAGAGGGGGGGGTGAGATCAGTACAAATTGGGAGCCCAGCAGCCCACGTCCAGAGATCTGATTTATTATTTATGTTTTTACAACATTCCCTAACAACACGACATTGTATAGAATTTACACAGAGAAATAATTCTGTTAGCGGGGCAATATTTTGCGCGCAATCACCTACCACGTTGGTATAAGTGTCGCCACACTTTTAGCAGAGGAGCCAGCAGGGACTAATTAGCCTATTACTTGAGTAGCAGTTTGAGTTTTTGCCACCCTCGCATCTCCGGATTTTGAGGAGGATATGTTAAAGTAACAACCTGCTGATTGTTGAATGGGCTACAAATGATAGATGCGTGCTCATTCCTGCGTCGAGCTTTGTGTAAAGTTATTGACAGTAGATGCACGATTGCAAGCCTTTGGAAGCGCTCCGGGTTCTCTCCAAATTACCCTCCATAATATAAGGTGTATTACACCGCAAGTATTTTGTCAGCAACACTCTTTTTTTAAGTAGCCCTATCTGTAGGCCATACGCACTGGCGCATTTGATGCAATTTCTCGGAAATGTGGAGGTGCCTATAGGAAATTGCATCTCTGAAAAGTGTTACATGATATTGCATAGAAGTGAGGATTTAAGAACATTTCAGAATCACGAGGAAAAAGTCGGTTCAGATATTGTTATGCCTTCAATCACACCACACCAAGTTATACACAATGATTGTTATGAAAACAAGACGTAGCCTGTTGGTTTCAATATCCGGAAGAGTTAGCAGAGAATTGGGTTAGAAAAAAGTTCTCACACAAGTTCAGTGTTTTTATCAACGAATAATTTTGATTACTTAAAGGGACACTGTGTGAGATTTTTAGTTGTTTATTTACAGAACTCAGGCTGCCCATTCACTAATGTTACCTTTTTCATGAATACTTACCACCAGCATCAAATTCTAAGTATTCACTCTGACTGGAAAAATAGCATTTTTCATACATGAAAAGGGGGATCTTCTCCATGGTCCACCATTTTGAATTTCCAAAAATAGCCATGCCATTTTTAGCTGCAAAAAAATACTGTACCTGGACCATACTAGAAAATATTTGTTTATTACTTAGTAAACTATCAAATTTGGCAATAGGCAGCCCGGTTTCAATGAGCAGCATAGTTGCAGTACCTTTTTTGACCATTTCCTGCACAGTGTCCCTTTAAAAAAAAGATAAAAGACGGTTGCTGAATTCCAGATCACATTCTGTGATTAATTTTGATACATCAGAATGACAACTGATGGAGAATCCACATAGGCTACGGGTATGGAAATAATCTATGTGACATACTACAAGTATAGCAGATTTTTGTCTACGTGACTTTTACAGTATCACAACGCATGTGTACAAAATGAATGCATAGGGTATACCAACAATAAACAGCACTGTTTTGTGTGGTGCATCCAATCACAAACAGATTGCAAAAACGTCCGGCTCAAGCTACAAATACATGGGGTTAAACTGAAATGAATTATGCTTGCACATGTCCATCATGAGTGGGTATGATGGGCTCCTTCATAACACCCGTCAGATTGGCATATGATAACATGGGCCTAGTTGGTGTCTGAGTATTAGGCGTAGGTCTCTTGACCCTAGTATTACGTGTTGAAAAACTCATTTTTCAGTAAACACTGTATAAGTGGATATAAATATATAACATATAAAATGTTCATGTCTGTGTACCCCCCCTTTCCCTCCCCCCCTCTCACACGGGCACACACACACACACACACACACACACACACACACACACACACACACACACACACACACACACACACACACACACACACACACACACACACACACACAGCACACACACACAAGCACAGCTGGAAGAAAAGCCCTTGACTGCATAAAGAAATGCATTGCTGTTTTGTTGGTGAAAATGCCATAGTGACTGATATCGCTGTTGCTTACAGGCACGGGGCTTTGATAAACGCCAGCTTGCTTAAAGGTAAAAGCTCCAGATCTTAACCCCTTTATGTCTGCTTACAGCAGGGCTACACACACAAACACACACACACACACACACACACACACACACACACACACACACACACACACACACACACACACACACACACACACACACACACACACACACACACACACACACACACACACACAGGCGCTTTGCTCCAAACTTCTTAAACACTCCTCTCTTCAGATGCTGCCTGCCTCCTCCCAATCTTATCTTGATCAGATGTTTCGTCTTCAAACACTTCCCTACATAGCCTCACAATATTTGTGACATGGCAATTAACAATGTCCTACTCCGCTCTTAGGTGAATGCAATCATTTCTCTGCAAAGCAAGCCTATCTGCTTTTTGAATCAAAGTGGTGTCTTTCTGATGTTTTGCCATTCATGTCTGAGTACACAAAAGACACATTATTATAATGGGGGACTAAAGAGAGATTAAATGCAGATCTTTTTTTCAAAGCATGTGGGGGAAAAAAGAGATTAAAAAGCATCTTTTTCAATCCATTATAACAGACATACTGTCTGCATCAGTTTGCAGGAATTAATGCATGGCGAAATTATTATGTTTTCTTCCATGGTTCCGCAAAACATTTTCCTGTTTAATTTGCGAGTGTTTGTGAGACAGACAGGAAGTCAGACAGACAGACAGACAGACAGACAGACACACACACACACACACACACACACACACACACACACACACACACACACACACACACACACACACACACACACACACACACACACACACACACACGTCCCTGCCTCTACAAAACTGAGCAACAATGACAGACCTTTTCAAGTACACAGATACTGGCGGTTAGCACATTTTAAGAGCACTACAACAACAAAGGCAATACACAAAGCTTTTCATCGTTAACACAAGAGCACCGGTTTAGTAGCTGTTGACCTCTGACTCACTGTAGTTAGAGCACGCGCGCACACACACACACATATACACAGACAGACATACAAGCCAAAAATACAGACACACAGATCACCTCACGCATGCACATGGAGATTAGCCTGGGAACTCCCATACTGCCATTAGTTCTACACAATCGTTTCAATCTGAAACTTGTGATTAGGTCTGGTGTTAACCAGGCAACATGGAGACATATACACACAGAGATCACCTAAAAAAATCTCATGCGGACACAGACACACACACACACACAGACACACAACGACACACACAGACACACACACACACACACACACACACACACACACAGACACACACACACACACACAGACACACAACGACACACACAGACAGACACGCATGCATGCATGCACAGACACAGGCACAGACACACACAAGCACACACACACACACGCAGACACACACGCACAGACACACACGCACAGACACACACACACACACACACACACACACACACACACACACACACACACACACACACACACACACACACACACACACACACACACACACACACACACACACGTCCCTGCCTGGTGCTGACTGACTGACTGGCGCTTGTTATATAGCTTGCAGAAGCTGCCATGCCCTGCTCCTCCTCACATCTGCTGGGAATTACGTCAATGTGTTATTGCTTCCTTCTGGGAATTATTTGATCAGGACACCGAAGGAGGCGCATAAAACGTCTTGTAAGCGGAGAGGGCCACTGCTTGCTTTACCTTACACTCCCATTAATCATGAGCAGCACGTCGGGAGAGGGCCAGAGAGATTCCTATCTGGCGGCCGGCGACACACGAGGATGGAGATGAGACGGGATGGCATAGGGAGCGCTGCACTCCAGCTCTGTCCTTGTCGCTCACACACACCTCGAGACGTGGCACCGCTCAAAGCCACTTTGAGATCCATCATCAGAATGGTCAGAAGCAACAGGTGGCACTGGGAGATCTGTAGCGGAGTGGAGAGAATAGAGACAGAATAGATTGGGAGCATTTCACTGAAGGCAAAGAAGATTTATATTCTACCTGTACATGTTTTTCCTATTATGGATGTGTAATTGCAACACAAGGGAATCAAAACTATAAAACCTGCAAAACAATTTATCAGACATCCCTGCTTTGGTTTAGATTGATAGATGAATGATAATCTCTTTACAGGCATTTTAAATACACACTTGGCAGATTTAAAAGTGTGTGTGGGCTTTTTCAGTTACTATATGTGGTGCAGATTTGCAGAACAAATGTCAGACATCATTTGCAATACCTTCTGTTCTTACTTTATACTGTATGTGAGCAATCATAAATGCATAAAGCAATGAACTGCTATGGAGAAGTTGCTGAAAAACAATTTGGTAACACTTTATAGTAACTACCTATTCACAGCTTTATAAACACTTTATTAACATTCAATAATAATTAACATTTAACAAAGCATTTACAAATATTTGTAAATGAGTAATAACCAAACTACGACTGCACAATGGAGTGGTTTCATGCCTTCTGGTCTTTTGGAGGAGAAACTTCCAGGACCGATGCGACTGCGCTGTGTCTACTATGTTAGCATAGTATTTCTTGCCGAAACATTTGTAAACATTTTGTTGATAATTAGTTCATTATTTATAAAGTGTTTATAAAGCTGTGAATAGGTAGTTATTCTAAAGTGTTACCAACAAAATCACTTTTTTGTGAAACTGAAATTAAAATTGGATATAGACAGAACACAGGATTCATTTTCATACTGAGCCATATTGGACAAGAATCTGCACCATTTTGGACAGCAACCCTTGTCATATAAAATGACAGACTGATGAATAAGATTTTGATTATCAAAATTTCCACACTAAGACCAATGTTGCTAAGACTGTGGACAGCCGATGGTACAAGGTCACATGTGGTGTTAGATTGTCAAGTAATGTAGCCTTTTCCGTTGCATTCCACAATCCATCTAGGACCTCAACCCAACATCCAGCCCAAGTCATTGTCTGCTTTATCTTACTTATCATTGACTGCTTTAGCTTTTACAAACACTAAATGCAAGCTTATGGAAATACAACAAATACTCTTCAGTTTTATCTCTCATTCTTAAACTGAAGGATGCTTGCTTTATTTCTTTAAGGAGGAGTTCAGACTCATATTACAGCATGAATCAGCATTTTGCTCCAGTGTAGCGATGCAGTAGGCATCCTCCCAAAGTCCTCTGTGGAAGCATTTAAGATACGCAAGCATAGGCTACTTGGTGAAATTACATACCGGTAGTAGAACACGAACAAGTTCACAAAGTAGGTTTTCAGGTGCAAGCGTATTTAGTAGGTAACTCAAGATACAGAGGAACACATTTAGAATTGCTCCATTGATGATTGTGATTTGTTTTATTACAGATGACTGTGACCATACTACGCCTACTAGAGAAGTGGGAGAGCAGTAGGGATGCACCAATACCGATACTGGTATCAGTATCGGCACCCGATACTGCTCATTATACTCGTACTCGTACTCGTACTCGTCAAGCACTTGCCGATACCAGGAATGATACTGCTATTACACAAAACAATGCAAAATCTTGTCACATTCTGTGGACTTGAAAGCAGCATGGAAAAAAGTGCCACCTCATACATTTACTAACATTTAAATCTACATGGAAATGGACAAAACAAGTATCACAGGTGGAAAAAAGCAAGGTCATGCATTAATTTTCATTGTATTTTGGTGGTAAAAGGTATCGGTATCGGTATCGGTATTCGGAATCGGCAAGTACACACATTAATGTACTCGTACTTGTATCGGTTTTCAAAAAAGTGGTATCGGTGCATCCCTAGGCTGTCAATAGCAATCTGGTGGAATGTGTGTCATAAGAATCCTATAACTTTGGACTCAGTTGTTATGGGCAAAATACATCATGAGCATCATTGGAAAATGATAAATTATTGGCAAAATAAATGCCATTCAAACAGCGTGTATGATTAATACAAGGGACTACACAAGATGTATGCTGCATATAATATATATATTATATAGTATTTTAATAATTAGATGTGTCCTCCACAAGCTCCACAAAGATACAGTTGCACACCAAGTGAATCCTGGTTGTTATTGTGGCTAAAGGAAGCGGGAAGCTGCAGCATTTCAAATAATTACTCTACAAGCAAATCCCAAAACAGATTCAACCCTTAAAATAATGTAACAAAAAAGAGAAAAGGGAATGCTTCACTGGGTCCTGTATCCAGTTAGTAAAAAAGGGTGCTCATCAAAAAGAACTTGAGCGTCCAAACTTCCATGAAAAGATAAGAAACACTATTTGAGGCACTCCTTACGTAGTTAAAAAGCCTTTATTAAATACTGGCTACATGCATGTAGCCAGTATTTAATAAAGGCTTTTTAACTTTAGTAAGGAGTGCCTCAAATAGTGTTTTTTACCTTAAAATAATGTCTTTGAAACCATGGCAGTGGTTCATCAACTCATACTGTTGTAAGGGAAAACAACACTTCTGAATTCACGCCACAGCCATCCATAATGAGCTACACTATAACAACACTATGTGGGTTTGTAAAAACAATGGATGCACCCTGGATATAAACTCCAAAAAATATATATACTTTCTTACTTAACAAACAGCGACGTTGCAGTCCACCAGTGGGATTGACCAAAGCATTGTTGTACGGTACATGTCATTTTTTGAATCAGTGTGCTGAACATTCTCTCACATTACCGGCTACTACAATTTTATGGCACCTGGATTACTGTTTTTGTGAATGTGTGCACCCTTACCTCCCACCGCTTTATAAAACAGACCATTCTGATTGTGAATGAGACAAACGAAAGACGAACTGTACGGTGACCGACTAGAAAAGGCTTTATAGGCTTTAGAGTGTTACTTTAGCAAGAGGATGAGAAATATACAGCAAATATAATGTTGGGGATAGGAAGTGTCATTATGAGCCTCACAATACTCAATAAAGTGACGACAGAAGTTGATGTGTTGATTATTTTGGCCCATGATCATAACACATTGTATAGTACAATTCTGTGCACATGGTTTCTGCAAGCTTACTGTGCATCATAAACTCATACTTGCTTCTCTGCTCTTTCAAGTGCACGTTAGGACTCTGTGTGAAAGGATTGTGCAACTTAGCTTCTGGAAGCTTCCACCAAAGAATAGCCCATAGCGACGGACTAGGAACACGCGCTGTACCTCGGTTGATTCCAGTGGAATGCCAGGCTTCATGGAAATGTTTTCAACCACATTCTGTTGCAGCATCACCCCTGAAACATAGAACATATTGAGAATCTTTGTCATCTTTTGATTTTCACACGCTATAAAACACAATCCCTCAGTGTCCGTGTGCCACTATGATCACACACATTCTGGCATATAGTCATTGTGTGATATACTATACTGTATGTATAAAGTTATAGAGGCCTTAGTTAACGCATTGAGAAGTGTAGGCAGCACTACTAACTTTAGTAACTAGCAGGGTTGGAAATAAGCACCCGTCTACCTGCCAAGGACGGGTAAATTTCAGGGGTGATGGGTACATTTTTCGACCCACCAGTCACTTTGATTGGTAAAAATAGCTAGTGACTGGTAGATTTTAAAATCTACCTACCACAGTGACTGGTGGGGGAAAAATTAAGTTCCACTCCTGGTAACTAGTAGTCTATATCTAGCACTGGGTATCCCCAGTGGGAAAACCCATGAGTGATCCCTACCCACACTGTGTAAGCTTAGTGCAGCCGAGGCCCATTTTAGCGTTAGAAAAGACAACATGAAATAATGCTGATGATGGTGGAATTTCCATTGGATAACACACATGTCCACCAAAGTTGAATGACGGATGCAGATCCCGACTCCTCAACAGCCAACTCAGGGACATGAACATGCAGATGTGCACTCCTTCTGCCATCATGCATTTATGGAAGACATGCCTTCACAATGCTAGACTGTGTCTTCATGAAGACTGAGAGAGGATGTACTCTTTGCACCAACGAAAGACTCCACTTTCTAACCTTCCGGAGTGATTTTACGAGACATGCAAAGACTTAAATGAATACGCAGGCCATATTGATTTCAATACGTGGCAGATACAGACGGCAAATGACGGGATAGACTTTTATCGCATGCAGAACAACAAGGGCAAACGAGACAGGTTCCATCCCTGCCAAGAAAACTCTTATCACCCAACAGCAGACCTCACCTGTTCCCTCCACTTAAAAGCGCTGAAACAGAGAGGGAGCAAGAGAAAAAAAGACAAAAACACACAGTCTATTTAAACTGTGGGACACAGATAAAGCCTCCCGCTCTGCTCTGTGTGTGCTTATAGATGCCTTCGGGGCTAAGGACTTTGATGAGGTCATGTCTGCCCTTCAAATTTGGCAGAGGGATACAGGGGAGATGGGTGTTGTTGACGGGTGGGTGTGGGTGATGTGCTTTTTTCCCCTGCTCTGGTTACCTTCTAAATGGAATTCAAAGTACACGACAAACACAGCCTAGGATGGGTCTAATGAAAGATTACAAGACACGCTTATACAAGCTCGCAAGAGAGCGACAACTATGGCCTTTCATGACAAAACTTCTCAATAGCTTTTAATTATTTTCACTCTTCCTCACTTTGTTTTTCTCTCTCTTTCAATGGATAACCTCATTTTAAACCAAACTTGGGAGAAGCTTGAATTTCTTATCAGTGTCACATTGCAAAGGAGTGAAAACTATGGCTTCCAAGAAAAAGACAATTGTTTTTAATTATTTGTCTGTGCATGTATTTCTTAAACAGATGACCTTGTGTTAACAGAAGCCTGTATTCCTTATCAAGACTGACAAGTTAGTCTAAAACAGCTTGCTATAGCAGCAGGGAATCGATAACAAGTCACGGAGATGGGGCAGCACAGCAGTCATAAATAATTTTAAGACAAAAGTTTATCAATCTAATTAGAAGACAGTCAAGGCTTTTAATTCAGACATGTGCATGTGTGACTGAGAGATACTGACCCCTGGCCCTCTCGACTAAATTACACAACATTAAAGTGCTATTTCATTATCTCCGTTTCATAGCGAGCCCCTCCATTACGGCTGGCCCTCAGTGTCTATGTGATTTCACACCCATGTCTGCCTCCATTCACACTCACTTCATGAGAGTTACATTACCTCAGAAAATGTGAATACGGTCGGATCAGAGCCAGTGTATTTCTTTCATTTCGTCGTGCGCACGAATATCTCACCACAGCTACCTTCTGTGACGAATCAAAGTATGGAATCTTCAAATCCTATCTTACAGATTCTCTCTCTCTTTTTTTTTTTTTTTTAACTCAGTTTAGCTAATCACACATCTTGCTTCATCCCATCTTAATATTAATCTTTAATGTCTTATGATTTCATGTGAAGGACATTAGCTGCTTGATTAGAATGCAACAGGAGTCTGATTAATTAGAACTTCTACAAAGTATAGCTCTTCTGTTTCGGTAAATATTTCTCTCTCTCTCCCTATATAATCTTCACTTATCCTTGGAAATGAGAAGCAGAATCTCTTATTCACCTTCCGTGTTTTTTTTTCTTTCTTTCAATCTCCCCACAAAGCAAGGACAGATTTGAAGAGGACTTGGCAGCCTTTGCTAAAAATAAGCAATTATTCTGGCTGGCACAGCAAGAGAAATGTAATTTATATCAAAATCCATTGACCTGAATTAAAAGCCTGCTGGGATTCTAATTACAACTTTGAAATCCCTGGGGAGCGTTGAAAGGTATTTGACTTGCATTAATAAATAATATATGAAATCTGTACGGGAGAAACCCAGTGCTTTATAGGGGTAAAAAAAGAAAAAACTTATCAGCTCATCTAAGAATATCACATCAGAATGGGATGAGCTGTGAAAATATATATATTTCTTGATAAAGATAAAAAAGAATGCTTTTCACAGGAGAAAATCATCTTTGCCATCTGCAATACACTTCACGTTGTCTAAAAAAAGTCAAAATACATTTAAAAGGCCTACAATCTTAGAGTTTCGTAGTTGACAACTTAGACTGAAATAAAACTTTATATACTTTTGTCCATGAATGTGTCAAATACTCTAATTATTAAGAACATAGAACTAGTACGATTAAGTTTATCAGATGTGAGAAACTAAGTCCACATAAAACAACTGAGAGTCAAAAGGCATCTGTCTGGTCCATTACATTAGTGACAAAGATGGATGTTAAGGTACTTGAGTAACACATTTACAGTGGAGCATGAATCGGCCTGGGAGACTGACTTGCCCGACCGCTCTCCGTTCCATCTAGTATCCTCAGAGGCTGTTAGAGCCAACCCAACTTAAGGAATATGACCAAAGCAGTTCCAAAGTGGTCCCCACAATCATATGTCACAGAGCTTTCTCTTTTAAAATCGAAAGTGTTTCTGCCACCTCATGGACTGAACTTTTGAACTTTTATTTGATATGTACAACAGTGCTCATGCATTCACATGCATGGCAATCCTATCCTAAGTCACAATAGTTTTAAGGGCCAGGCAGTGAATCGTGACACTATACAGGCATTTTATTGGACATTTTGAAAAGCCATCATCTAAACTTCAGGAGTGTTCAGATATATCTGTGATTAAGTATTTTTATTAGATAGGCTATATATAGCATTGTGTCATAGACCTCAACGCAGTCGAGATTAGAATTATTTTGAGGGAATTTTTTGTTGTTTGGTGACAAGAGGAGCCTTCTGTTGTTGCATGCCTCTTTGCCACGTGACAGACCTCTTGTGTTCTGTTTAATTAATGAAAGCTTTACTGAAAAGCCTGCTGTGTTTGGATATAAGTCACTGGTCTGCCTTTCAGTCTTGCATTAGTCCCACTAAGCTGATCAATACTTTCATTTCACACTACAAATGACCACTTGATCCTACAGACATCCCCGCAGATAAATGACAAAGGCCAGCGTCACAACAGTAATAAAAATGACCCCTATGGTCTCATCAGGAAAAATATGTGTATTATATCTTTTTGCATGCTAATTGCATGCAAGTTGAAATTTGGCTGTGGCATATTGCACTGGTGGCATTACACACATCTGACCAAGTATCTAATCAGCCTTTTTCTTTTTAAAAAAATATTTTTTGACTTTATTTATGATAAGACAGTGAAGGTGGTGACAGGAAGCGAGTGGTGAGAGAGAGACGGGGAAGGGCCAGCAAAGGACCAGGGCCAGGAATCGAACCCAGGTCAGCTGCATGGTAGATGAGTGCCCTACCAGTTGGCCACCGCAGGGCCCCAATCAGCCTTTTTCATGTGACATCAGACACATTCACTTCAATGCATTTGAAGCAAGTCTAAGTGCCATAGACATATACCCACACACCACTTATATGCCTTAACCATGACGAGTGATTAAAAGTAAACACAGTAATATTAAAAAGATTGTGCATTAAATTCAATAAAGTCACATTCTTTCAGTTCTGCATTCAAAAGTCTTACCCTGCCAAGACAGAGTTACGTGTGTATAGTTGCTGTTTCAGAAAAAAAGACTGTTTATTCATTGACAGTTTTACACAGTTTTTCATATATCCATCTGAGACACATCTTCAAAGTTTGGGCAAACTGCATCCAGTGCAAATCTACTCCAGCCCATTGGATACAGTACGGAGGACAATGTGAAGGTTTCACTAGAAATGTGAAACAAAAACATTAGCTTGAAAGATAATCGAATTGGTGGGTGAGAAACAGCTGTGGACAGCTTTGGTTATCATATTAGAGACCCACGTCATGGGAGAGACTGAGTCTTTTTTTGGAGGGTATTTCACCCTTCTATGCAGCCAGGTTGATACCTTTTCTCTTGCTTTCTTTAATTTGACGCATTAAATGGGTATTTGGTACAGAAATGGTAGATAAAATGTTTCCCTTCGGAATATACGCTGTGAAATGAAACACTAGCTTCAGTCTGAAGCTTATTCACTTTTTTTTTTGGTCACGGCAACTCTCTTCTTTCCTCTGCTGGGCAGCTGGTGGCTGACATTTGGCACCTTGACCATTAAACAACAGTCATGACAGGTGACTACTGACTAGCTGTAGCACAGCACTCATACCCATTCAGCCAATACGGTGGACACATTCTACAGTAGGCTTATACAGTGTATCTAAATACCTTCCATCACAATTAAATAAATGACTAGGTCAAGGTAGAAACGAGTGATGATTCATAATACTGTATATGTTTTTGGAAAAGATAGGCCTACAGAATGTTTTAATTGCTAAAATAAAAACTAAGGTTTTTTTGGGCGGGGGTGGCACTGTGGCGCATTGCATTGTGGCACATTCATTGCATTCCCATGACGACCTGGGTTCAAGTCTGGCCTGGGTCAGAGCCATCTAATAACAGAGTTACGCCACTCCCATAGACCTCTATGGACCAATCTTTCCACAGCAATGGCGGCTCTCATGGAGCCTCACGGAGAGTTAACATGGAAATCCCCATTGACTTTAGTTCTATTAGAAGTTACTTAGTTCCAGGAGGTGGCGGTATAACACAGAAAATGTGGTAAAGGTCATGTAATTTGTTTGTACTTAATCTTTGTTTGGTATGTGATGGTTCTGTGTTAGTTTCCAACGAACAGAAGTTTACTATTAAGAAACATTTTAATCTACGCGAATCACATCACCAACCGACTTCCTGGTCCCTGGTTTGCGCAACTCTGTTATTAGATGGCTCTGGCCTGGGTCCTTTGCCAGCCCTGCCCCATCTCTCTCTCCCACTCTCTTCCTGTCATACTCTTGACTGTCCAATAAGCAATAAAGACACAAAAGCCCTTAAAAAATAGTTGTGAGAGGATGGATATTAGGTCAAACAGATGAGGTCAGCAGCAAATGGCAGTGTTTTTTAGATGACCGCCTGTAAACTTGATGTGGGAATTCTTTTTTCCCCCTTCCCTGGTGTATGATCTGGCGATTTGGGCATCCCTAAAGGGGTGTCACACATAATTAACAGCCTGAACAACATGCGTTCGTGTCTGGAGGAAGCCGAGAGGGCCTGCAGAAGAACACCGGCGTCTGCTGGAATCAATGAGACTTTTTTTTCTGTTGATCACGCAGTGCGGATTCACCATGCAAGATGCATTCGGTGTGCTGCCGCGATATACTGCATGAAGCGCCGTCTATTCTAGGTCATTACAGTGGTGGTCAGGGCAAGCGATCTCACGTCCCCCTCATCACAGGCTTAGCTGGAATAGAGTTGTTTGGGCTCATTATTTTTTGTGAGTGTAATTGGGTGTATAATATAATGGACATGCGTGACAAAGTGTGACTTTTGTTCGGACAAATAAATGTTGGTCATTATTGTATTTGGAGAATAAGTCACACTTTTTTTAAGGACAACAGATTAATTACAGGTCAGGAATTTGGCTTGACTCGTTGGAATATTTTGTTCTTGTCCTCAAAAGACTCTGATTCACATTCAAATGCCGTTTTGCAGATGGTTAAAAGAACTACAGGTGACCCTATAATCAGGCGCAGCTGGTCTAATTTCTCACTACAGAAAGGCAACACCACCCCATATTGTTACAGCAAAGATTTACAAATTTCTTAGTCGTTGAAATAAGCAGAATATGGTAACCTTCTACTTCACCAGGAGTTACACTTGACAGTTTTGTGTGCAACTGTGGTGTTGTATACATATGAAAACTGGCAGCACATCGTCATTTATTACAAGAAAATGGATAATTGTTGTCTGGTGTACTTACAGATCATCTTGTGTGCCATTCAGTGCAGCATCTTCAGACTGCAGATTAATTGATGGGCTACAGAAACTCAAATCAGTGTTGCAACAGCAAGTTTCCTCCAAAAAAAACAGTGACTACAAATAGGGCCTAGCCCATAATGCTACAATAAAAAATGTTCATATTATATTCTCACCGAACAATGAAAATAATTTAAAACATTGTGAGGTTAAAAAATTACAGGCTAGAGCTTTTGGTTTTGTTTACAAACTGTAAAAAAAAAAAAAAAAAAAAACCTCACATAGGCCTACCTCAGAAAAGCACATCTTCTGTTAGTAATGTTCCCCTTTTGATTTCCCCAGTGTAAATCCATTAAGTTTTGGCCGTTTAATAAGAGAAAATGATTTTGTATTTGTTGTCTTCAGCAACATCACACAACATAGGCCTACAGCTGATGAACTTCTAATGAACTAGATTGCCAAATTTTGCATAATTTATACAACACTGCCTCCTTGTGGATGCTTAGAAAACCAACATTTCTGAAGCATAAACTAAATCGGCCTACTCTGTCTTCTTCACAAAAAATGGTGTCTGACCACTCTTGTAGCCTGCTTTAAATTGCGCCTTTTCATCCAAAGTGAAGCCACGCATTGTAGTCAAAGACAAAACTGATGATTAATGGTGACGGCCTGGTGGCAGTAGTGTTGCCACATGACCAGATTTTTCCTGGATTGTCCCGGTTTTTATGGTCTGTCCGGTTAAATTCCTGGACTGTCCCGATTTTTCATAATGCACATATTACCCCATTGAAATAAACACTATCATTAATGATTCATGCTCGCACATCAATGTGTCCAGATTTTTTAGCACTGAAATGTGGCAACCCAAGCAGATAGGCCACGCCATTGAACATCTTTAATATGTGCCTGGCTGCCCAACAGCTTATCGCTGTTTACAACCTAATGCTACCTGTCGTTTCTGTAGGAAGCAAGCAACGCTACCTTGTTGACACAACGCTATGGTGCACGTGAAGGGGGCGGCAGAATTGTATGCACGAGGAAAGGCAAGGAAAAGCTGTCAGGAGGCGACCCCTGGGGGGATATAAAACTAAACTTTGAACTTCGCCTGCACAAACAAACTAAAACAAGTAGATCTGGGTCTATTCACCAGGGAGGTACATAAGTTAAGAATAATTGAATTGAATAGGCCTACATGATGTGGTGGTCGTGTGCCTTGTGTGCAGTCGAGTCCTGAAATAAGCCACATCGGTCTATTTGAGTTTTGCATAGGCCTGCCTGCCTATTTTTCACTCGTAGCTCTAGCCTACCATACCATCAATCTACCATTAAACAGTTTATAGTCATCAGTTTGTCTTGAGTTACTGTTTGTTGTTTACCTGCCAAAGATAGCTAGTAGGCTTCTTCTTCACTCATCCTTCTCTTTCAATTTTGTCTGCAGTCTTGTTACACTCCCAATCGATAGATGGCGATGTCGAGCAAGTATGTTATGGAGCCATACATGAAGGGTATTCACTCGTGTTTGTATATGCCACTGCCATGCGTATGAATGTCAAACTGGTGAATAAAGAGGGTTTAAATAGTTTGCCGTGGTGTCCGTGGTAGGCAATATTGTAAATAATCAGAATCGATTGATATTGTTAATATTTTTGAATTGTACGTTTTTCTGTTTGACGGTGCAGTCGTTAAATGACACCCTGCTGAAAGAACGTGAATGTACCCTATTAGCTAAGCAGCTAATATTTGTGGACACCCACATCTACTCCCGCAGGTAAATGTGATCTTTTGGTGCGTATGAAGTTTAATGTGGAGAAATCGTAGCACCTTGTGCATGTGTTTTCGCAACAAATGTACTACTTGTAACTGACCTCTTAAGCCACAAGACAGTCAAGTTAGGCCCATTAAACTGTTTGTGTTTCTTCCCAATAGACTTTGTCTGAAGAACTGAGGAGCCATGGTCCATCTTTGTAAGTAGTTTTGTAGCAACATGTCATCTTTGCTTTGTCATTTGTTAAATGTCTTATTTGTCTTATTTGTTAAATATATTTCTATCTTTCTACCCATGTTCATGTCATTCCCTGCATATCCATTTGCCTAGCAAGCCAGGAAATGTCACTGAAAAAAAAACAGTAACCTCATGTCCAATGAAGGGCCTCTAGGTTGACCCTTCCCAGTGGTGTCCTGATTTCCTGTTGAGTCTTCTCATCTCTAAAATTCTCGTTGAATGTGCATGGGGTGGGCGAGGTGTGTGTGTGTGTGTGTGTGTGTGTGTGTGTGTGTGTGTGTGTGTGTGTGTGTGTGCTGTGTAGGCCTACCTTATGCAGGAAAGTCCCATACAACTAAAATAATCATCAATAGCAAAGCAGTCAACCCAATCTCAAGCTTCAAGGCCTCAAACTCGTGTTGCCACTCAGTATGATTATGTGATGGGAGGGAGGCTGGTTTGATGGTGTGTAGTGTATCTTCTTGTCATCTCACAGCGTCAATGTTGCTGAAGAAGTACCATGGTGGGTACGTGGTCATCCGAATGACTCTGGGTGGGGCCACCAACCGGCCGTTCTACCGCATTGTGGCGGCGTACAACAAGAGGGCGCGGGACAGCAAGTACATAGAGCAGCTGGGCTCGTACGACCCACTCCCCAACATCCACAACGAGAAGCTGGTGGCCTTAAACTACGACCGCATCAAATACTGGATCGGCTGTGGAGCACATCCCACCAAACCTGTGGCTAAACTCTTAGGTGAGTGCAATGAGTTCAGTGAGTTCACCCCTCCCATCAGTAGTCTTTAGAAAACTACATCACCCAATGTTAGCAATGGGGTAAGATAAGATGCACATCACACATTTCAACAGAGTTCACCCCTCCAGTAAATGCTTCTCAGTTCAGCTGTTGCAGACCCTTTGGAAATGAAATTGGTCAGAGGGTATGGTAAGACCAACCTAGCAATAGGTGCCTGTCTATGGGCAGTCATGGGTAAGCGGTTAGGGCGTCAGACTGGTAGCCCAAAGGTTGCCGGTTCAACTCCCGACCTGCCAGGTTGGTGTGGGGAGTAATTAACCAGTGCTCTCCCCCATCCTCCTCCATGACTGAGGTACCCTGAGCATGGCACTGCTCCCTTGGGGCGCCAGTGGGGGCTGCCCCCTTGCGAGGGTGAGGCATAAAATGCAATTTCGTTGTGTGCAGTGTGCAGTGAACACTTGTGTGCTGTGGAGTGCCGTGTCACAATGGCAATGGGAGTTGGAGTTTCCCAGGTGGGCTTGCTTTCTGTCCACTGAGATATTCAGATTCCTGAAGGGGACACAAGCCAGAGAGCATTGCAAAGTGAATACCTGCTCCCTGAATGCTTCATCTATTAGGCCTACTGGTTTCAGGCTGACCAGAACGGTGCTGGTTACCGTTCCCGCACCTGTTACGTTTGGAACTTGAACGCTAACCTGGGAACCTCCCGCATTCATACCGGGCTCTGAACATTTCTGCATGTAACCATTTGTTATTCGGATGGACCTGCTGACGTCCACATTGACGTTGTGGTTTGCTGCGAAATACCAAGTATTTTTGGGTTTGCATTGCAAACTTTCCGGTTCTCGAATGCTCAGAATTGCAGCGTGAACATGGCGGCCTGTTTGAGATTAGGTGCAGGAAGGGGCACAGCCTGAACATGCCTTAAGTGAACTCTGTGTGCATTATTCTTGAAGTATTATTACGCCATTGTTTCATATCACCCTTCACCCTGTTATTTGTCTGATGTGGATGCTCCTTCACCTTTATTTGCAAAGATATTATAGCCCAGTTATCACTGAAGTTTTGTCCTTTATAAAAGATCAATGACGCTCCTTCACCTTTTGCAAAGATAGAGAGGTACTGCTATCACTTGGATGGATCCTTTATAAAAGATCAATGAGTGCGTTCTGTCATCAAGGAAGATATGTAATGACAGATGGGATGGCCAGCACCTCTCCTATGGTGCAGATAAGCTATCACTGCCATTGTTCCATCCTATCCTTGCCAAACACTGACATCTCTTTTTTATTACATGGGTTGACTACACTATATGCACATCGTCCTTCAAGAACATACCACGCAAAGTAGCGTGTCAATTGAAAGTAATTTAGTAGCATGTAGAATAATGTGAAAAATCATCAGAAGAAGAGTAAAAGCAGTTGAGAATCATGCTAGTCATGTGTCAGTTGGTTCACTGACTGTAGATTTTTTTTTTTATCCCGGGTCATATCATCCCCTAATCATTTTATTTCACTGGAATTTAATCACTCCTGTTTCTTGTGAAGTCATAAATGTGTCTGATGACTAGATGCAGAAAACGTTTTAGGGCCCTCTCTGGATATCTCCAACATCCTGTTTAGTGAAAACATAACTTACTCCCTGGTGTGAACCTTTGAAGTGCATATGCCTGACACGATGCCTAAAATGAGATGTGTGAGACAGTGAGCCACATTTAACATTTGCTTGTAGGTAGTTGCAACAATAATGCAAATAGGAATAGGTTATTTTCTCTTTTTTTGTTCTTTAATGATTTTATTACGGTTTTTGTTTGCTAAGTTGGAGGGCCTAGACAATTTTCACTTTTTTGTTCCTAAATGATTTTATTATGGCTTTTGATTGCCAAGTTGTATGTGCCTAGCTGGTATGACACAATTTCCAGGGACACGTCCTGGTCAGTAACACCTGTGCCATGTGTTGTTTCTCCCAGGGCTGGCAGGCTTCTTCCCGCTTCACCCCATGACGGTGACTGAGGCGGAGCGGAGGAGGAGAAAGGCAGAACTGGAAGCTGCCACCGCCGCCGCTACTGCTGCTGCTGCCGCAGAGGAGGCCACAGAGAAACAGCAAGAGCACTAGAATGCCCCCTGACCGGCACCACAGCCAGACTACAGGTGTAAATCATTCATTTCCTCAAACTCTCGTCGTTTTGTCCTCTGTCCTACGACCTTGTACCTTTGTTGTCGACTTTGGTAAAGTCAGTTTTATATTGGACATTCGTTTAACATTGAATATAAGCCCTTGGGCACATAAGGACATTCATCTTTCATGTTTCATATTTGGTTTGACCACAAAGATTATTTTTCACACATATCACATTTGTGTGGAATGTTAAATGTCCAATATGAAACTGAGGGCCGAAAACGAGGGCCGAGGTCTGAGGACGGAGGATAGGATGCGAGTTTGGGGAAATAAATTGCACCCAGTGACTCCTCTGCAGGGACTAGTGACTATGAGTGCGTTCCAATATGCAACTTTGCGTCCTCCACTTGTGCTTGTGGCCTCGTACCAGGAAGAACAGCATTATATTTCAATATCTCGCAAAAGCTCAAATGTAATGTCACTTTCTCATTTGCAAGCTGGATGGTGAATGAAGAATTGTCCCCCAAAAATTGTTTTGGCTAGGCTGATAGCCGGGAAACTTTTATTATTTTCTCCACGGAGGAGGGGGCAGAAGACAGGGCGAGGCCACAAGCACAAGTGGAGGACACAAGGTAGCATATTGGAATACACTCTGTGTTTCCTTATAATGCTCCTCTGAGGTGGAGCTTTCCTAAGAACTCTTGACTCGTGTACTGAGTGTGTTTCGTCACCCTGACACCTTTGACCCTCTTACCTGTGTCTGCAAGGGACGCGCATCAGAAAACATTGGGTGTCATGGAAACGTCTTCAGTTGGAAGAAACTCACTATTGGCATTTGTGTGTCGTCATTCATATTTTTGTTCAATATTTTGTGTGAAAAGGAAGTGTGGAATGAAAGAGGAAGTAAATAAAAAGGTGATCAAGTTTGTTGTGGTCCGTATGCAATCACTGATTACACATTTTTCGAGAGATTACAGTGTGGTCTGGAGGGGATAAGCAGGGTGCGGTTGCCACAATAAGAGATTAATTTAACTGTATAAGGAAATGTTGTTAAAGGCAGGTCAGCAGTGAAGAGAGAGGTACTTGCAGCTTGATTTGTTACATTTTGTCAGCTTTGTTGGTTCACCTATTTTCATATTGAGAGAAAATGACGCACAAAAGTAAACCCAACGTCCATCAGTTCTGAATTCCATCTGTAATCTCATTCTCAATTTCTATTGAGGAAACACTTCAGAATCAACAAGTGCACGTCATTATGTGTTTGTTTTAAACCAGAAGTTACTGTAAGTTGCAGTTAACCCACAAGGTTAAGGTGTATTTGGGGAAATGCACTGGGAAAAAACATCGGACAATCTGACATTGAGATTTAATCTTAATATTCCCTGTAACCCTCCATGTAGTGTGTGACGTTTGCTCTAAAGGAGAGAAAAAACATTCCACTGTTGAAACATAGTTCTGTACTTGTTACAGGAAAACAAACACTGTGTCTCACCCACCCTTCAGAAAATACCGGCCAGTCAACAGATTGCTCTGGAAACTTTAAAGTTCAAGTAGGTCAACACAGTCATTCATCAGTGGAATTAAAAAATATATTTTCAATAAGATGTTAGTGTACTTTGTTAGATGCCAGTGATCCGTTTCCAAAGCAGAAAAGCTTTTCTCACCGTTAGAACAAGTTCTTAATCCTTGGCTGATTCTGTGTTCCTGCCCTCGCCCTTATCCTTCGTCCATTAACTTCTTCAAGGCCAGGAAAGCAGTGGGAAAGGAGTGTAATAGCCCCTCTATCGTACCAGGGTCAGTGTTGTTCCCTGCACGTCTTTTTTATGTGCTCATGTCATAAATTTGACACCTATGGCAGTGTCCCATTCGTAATATGTTTTGCCATTGAAATGTTCATGTGCGTAAATTAATCAACAGGACAACACTTGACTCAGGTCCTTATATTTAATGTATTGCTTGATGGTGCACCAGAAAAGTATTGGGTTAGGTTAATAATCCAAACTTTACAAATCAATTTGACATCAAAAATGTAACTCTGAGAATCTAAACCCTTTAAGCAAACTCAGATCAATAACAGTAAAAAAAAAAAAGTGGAAGTTTGATTCATAGTTACTGTTAAGCACATATGGGGTGAAGAAAGGCAATAGTCAATAGGATATCCAAATGTTGTAATCTGCCAGGCCGGTTTGGCTGCTACAAACTCATCACTTTAATTGCCACCGTAAAAAAAAAACATTTGTCTCCATGAACACATTATCATTTTAAGTTTTAATTAGTCATCGCATTTCCTTATATCAAGTTGAACTCGGATTGAACTTATAAGAAACCTATTCTTAGGAGCCGGAAAGGCCAGAAAAAGATCGGTAACCTACATCTTCTATGACCTATCACCTGAAATACAAAATACACAGTTTTCATTAGTAATATTTCTCCTTAAAGGCATTTTGACATTTCGTGGTCTGATGCGAAATGCACAATGACTGGCAATATTCCAGCCACTCCTGCTGCGCTTATCAGGTCCCTCATCCACTCATCATTTATTGATACCATGTGTTGTGCTGTGAACATTGACTTTTACGAAAATGTGGGAATGCCAATTCTGAGACGGCAAACAAAGCTGACCGACCCACCATGTCAAACAAAGGAGTGACTTATGAGTTGTCACAGCCTCTTTTCACTGTAGTTCAAGTGGTCACTGTCAGTTCCCTCACTATTTATAGCAACACTTTTTCTGTAGACGTGTGACGCTGTTCTTACACAATATCAACAGAGACTCTCCATCATAACCTCCCTCTACATTCCCCAGAGTGGGTAGGGAGATTATGATTAACAGAACCATCATCACACAAGACACTTGACAAAAGGTGTGGTGTGGTTAAAGTACAGTGCCCTCCATAATTATTGGCACCCCTGGTTGAGATGTGTTAAAAGCCTTAAAATAAATTCAGTGTTTATTGCAGAAGAATACTGTCACACTGAAAATTGTAGGAAAATGTAGCCTTCAACTCAAATGAATTGTAAGAAAATAAAAAAATCCCTGACTAAAAAATAATTATTTTTCATTAAATCACCTGTTCCACAATTATTGGCACCCTTAACAATTCCCAGGAAATAAATATAATTGAAGCATTTCTGTCATTTCTACAGTAGTTTACAAAGTTTACCAGAGTATGTAGGAACATTTAATTAGTAATTCATCACTTCCTGTTTCCCTGGGGTATAAATATGACGTGACACCGAGGCCATTTCTCTTATCCACTCTTAAACATGGGAAAGACAAAGGAACACAGCATACAAGTGAGGCAGATGTGCGTCGACCTTCACAGGTCAGGCAGAGGCTACAAGAAGATTGCCACTCAACTGCAGCTGCCCATATCCACTGTGAGAGGAATAATTAAGAAGTTCAAAACAACTGGAACAGTGGTAAACAAGCCTGGACGAGGACCCAAGTTTATTTTGCCACCACGCACAGTGAGGAGGATGGTAAGAGAAATCAAAAGATCTCCAAAGCTCACTGTTACAGAATTACAACAAATGGTAGCATCCTGGGGTCACAAAGTCTCCAAATCAACCATCAGGCGCTGTCTACACGCCAACAAGCTGTTTGGGAGGCATGCACGGAGAAAACCTTTCCTCACTCACAATCATAAACGCAAGCGTCTGGAGTTCGCCAAGCGGTATTGGGGCTTCAACTGGGACCGTGTGCTTTGGTCAGATGAGACCAAGATTGAGCTTTTTGGCAACAAACACTCTAAGTGGGTCTGGCGTACCACGAAAGATGCGCATGCTGAAAAGCACCTCATACCCACTGTGAAGTATGGGGGTGGGTCAGTGATGCTGTGGGGCTGTTTCGCTTCCAAAGGCCCTGGGAACCTTGTTAGGGTGCATGGCATCATGAATGCTTTGAAATACCAGGACATTTTAAATCAAAATCTGTTGCCCTCTGCCTGAAAGCTGAAGCTGGGTCGTCACTGGGTCTTTCAGCAAGACAATGACCCTAAACATATGGCCAAATCTACACAGAAATGGTTCACCAGACACAAAACCAAGCTCCTCCCATGGCCATCTCAGTCCCCTGACCTCAACCCCATTGAGAACCTGTGGGGTGAGCTGAAGAGGAGAGTACAGAGGAGATGACCCAGGTCTCTGGATGATTTAGAGAGATTCTGCAAAGAGGAATGGCTGAAGATCCCTCTTTCTGTCTTTTCCCATCTTGTGAAACATTATAGGAGAAGATTAGGTGCTGTTTTGTTGGCAAAAGGGGGTTGTACAAAATATTAACACCAGGGGTGCTAATAATTGTGACACACATTATTTGATGTCAAATAATTATTTCTTTATGTGGGATTTTTTCCCCACTGAATAAATGCACTTGTATTGAAGGTTGGATTTTTCTCTTTTTTTCCATTAAGGTCCCATATTATTTAGAAAAAAAAATAAATAATTGGAAGCTAAAAAACACATCTCAACCAGGGGTGCCAATAATTATGGAGGGCACTGTATATCCCAGCCCTCAGCCCCTAACCCATTCCTTCCATCATGAGGTGTATAAAGTAGTAGAATTAAAGAAAAGAAATGTAAAAAGTAAAAAAAAAAATGTTATTAGGTCACTGGGTAACTTGGAAAACAGGTGAAACAACTGTAATATCATGTCCTTGTGTTGTATTTGCGTCATGAGTTTACTTCTACTTTATGCACCTCTTTTCCTTTAGTGAACAGGTAGGCCCATCAGTTATTGCCTCATATACTGATGTGGCTCTCAGGACCTAGCATGGGCGAAAACCGACTGTTGACTAGGTATGGAGCCAAAATCTTTGGGTGGAGTACATAGAATGGCGTCGCCAGGCTACTCAGGACCCCCTTCCTTCTCCTCCCTTTGGCTCTCCCTGTGCGTTTCATAATCAAGCCAAGACCCATCACCATCCCTAGCAAGACAATAGCAACTTGGCTAAACAAAACAACTCCCAGTCTGTTAGGTAAGGGTAGGGTACAGGGCGCTACCATGTACCCATCTACCTATAAAAAGATTGAGCAAATAGATAGAAATTCAGATGACCAGTAGAATGGAGGGAGGGATAGCAGATGCCTTGCTTTCTGACACATCCCTAACTACGTACAAAGCAGTGTAATCTCAATAACACATCCAGATTCATGACGCACACACACAGATTACTGACACGAGAATTACCGGTACATACTGTAGTCTATACAAGTTTCTTGTTGTCTGCTGTCAAGGCAACTCATCAGTTGATGCCTTTGGTAAATGCCATCAAAGCATTATTATTACATATTTATTCTACATTGAATAACGCTGATGCTGTTATTGAAAGTGGTGTACAGTTACCTGTACAGTTATCTGTACATTTGAACCTGCACCCTCACGATAGAATGACAGACTCCCTATCCCTTAGGCCACAGCTACATTATGTAATTTTATAGTAGGTATAGCTGATATATGATATAACCAACATATCAGAAGTGAGTTTGTTTTCATGTACTTTCACGTCAGAGGACTAACTAACTTTAACTAACCTGCCACCCCGTCATGATCCAAACCCCTTAGCCATTCTAAATCCAACACAAGCCCACAGCCTTAAGCCTATTGCTTAAATATGCGGACACAACAGTATCTGTTTTTACACACTTCCTAACATTGTTATCAAATCAAATCACACTATTAAAGATGTTTATCAGAAGGCTTTATCAGCTCAGTAGTAGCTCCTGCCCCATGCTTCCAAACTGCAATAAAGATGTCTAGGTGATACCTTCACTATCATGCTGACAGAGTACACGTGCATTTGAGCTGTTTGTGCCCATCTATTTGATCTAGAGCATGCCTCTCAGACAAAAAGAGAAAGAAAGAGATCACAACTGCAATTCTTAAGGTGCCAACTAAACTACTGTGCAAAATGGTCAAAATGTTTAGTTAGTAGGCTAAGACACATATTGCATTTTCCTGTATAACCATGATGACAAGTGTGCATATGGGCAAGACAACTAAAATGAATGAAGTACTAACTATATAAAATAAATATATAATTCTGTGTTTCCCTTCAAGTGTAAATGGTTACTTACAAGAACAGCCTCAATTAAGCATGTCTCTCAGCTTGTGCATGTGAAACATTATAATAACACTATGCAAACAGAGCAAAGTACAAACTTGTCCAAGAATACGAGGAGCGAAATGAGTAGAAAATCTCACTTATGAGAGGGGTGGGGAACCTATGTCTTGAGGGCTGTTTACGGCCCTTGAGGCTGTCTTGTCCGGCCCCCGATATCATTTTAATATCATGCAGTTTCACATGAAATATGACATGTTTTGTAAAGAAGTCTTACAAATTGCATTTGCAATACAATTTATATTTTCAGTGGATGGAGTGAAGGTGGGGTCTGTTGTAAAGGTGGCTGCCTTCAATATAGGCCTAAAGTGCAGGGGAAATCCTTGCTTGTGTTCACAATACGGCCCTTGGAGGACTTTGTAAAATTTGAACTAGCCTTTGAATGAAAACGGCTCCCCTGCAATAGACTGATGCTGCACTATTAGGGCTGGATTAAGGTGGTCTGGGGCTAGGCTGCGGTGGGGGGCCCTAGGCTGCGGTGGGGGGCCCTAGGCTGTGGTCTGGGGCTAGGCTGCGGTGGGGGGCCCTAGGCTGCAGCCATATCTAGCCTGTGCTTTGATCCGGCTCTGTACACTATGCCTACAGTATGCCTATGCTGCTATTCTGGTTTAGTAGTTCCACTGTCACCTCTTGATGTCTGAAATGCTCTTGAGGTAAAAGCAAAGAAAGTAGAATTGGACAAGAACTATCACTGGATGGACAATGCATTGGCCACAGTGTAGTACATGGTCAGTGGGTGCGAGACCATGATGGATAAAAATGGTGACTCCCCAAAATCCGGAAACTCCGCAAAAATAGTCCGACAGAGGATGTACACTCCAACCCTGGCGGTAGTGGCATTGCACTTTACTTTGTACTGACCATAGAAGAAATGTGAATCCCCTTGCGGCCAAGCCATACTACCCTCTGATGACGTCTGTAAACCCTCCTATCTTAACTCTTCTTGGTAAAAGGTTCTTAGGTGGCAAATCGCATCGCTAATGGGACTTAATAATCAAAGAAAAGAGACCATACACACTCTCATTGGACCAAATTGGTAGCAGCTGCATGCATTAATTTCCCCTTATCAACAGCCATTCATAACATGGTGGTAGTTGGTGGCATGGGCACACACGCACATGGAAAGCCTCCAGTAAATAAGTGACGTGTTTGTCCACAAATGAAATGTGGTATTACTGTGGCTAAAAACTAAATAAACATCGGAGGTCTTTTGAAACAACAGCAGCTCTAGAATTGTGTTTGCCGAGGGAGCAACAGTGATACTGGCTGAAAAACTGAAAGGAGGAAAAACAAATCTGGTAAATATTACTGTTGGCAGACACATTAAACACAAGTAACCTTAGCTTAAGATATTGGAGCAATTAAGGTACTTCAGCACTCTAAAGTAATAGGCTAAGTAATGTGCCTTTTAAATGGCCAATCATCTCAGCATATGCAGTAAGTTCATGAGCCCTGCTAAAGGTCTCAAAAGTCTAAGGCCCAACATCACTTGTGATACTAAAATGCCTTAGTCCAGACTGTATTGCTGTGAAGTTGCACTTTTTTTTTTTTTGAAAATGTCTTCATACATCCAGAATCTTTATGCATCCAGAAGGTACAATACCACAACATTGCTACATTTTACATTTAATTTTACACTGCAAACATGCTGGGGTGCTGCTGGACATACAGTATTGAGGCTTAAAATAATTACATATGATCTTATTACTGTATATACTGTGAGACAGAGCCCGTGGCAAAACCATGGAGCCTGTGCTGATATTGGCAGATTGGTTTATGGTCATGATCAAGGGAAAGGCTGGCAGACTTTTATGACCTGGCATTTACAGCACATGGGAATACGAGTGCATTATTGAATCACACAGAGAGACAACAGATACACTACGTACACTTGCCAACAGTGTTGGGCAGTAATGCATTACAAAAGTAATTAATTATTGTAATTCATTACTTTTTGCTGTAATGCAGTAATGTAAGGTATTACAGGGCAAAAATCTGTAATTTTACTTAGTTACAATGCTAAATAAGTTAAAAATTGCATTACAATGACCTGGATGTTAGTGGTATTCAGTGTGGTGGATCAGAAAGAAGCTATTCCTGAACCTGGTAGTTTGTAGTCTGCATGCTGCCACAACACCTCCTGGATGGGAGGTGAAAAAGATATGACTCATGAGCTTGATTTACACTGTAATAAATTGCCAGATCCATATTTAGGCCAACAGCTCTTTTTGCGAAAGTAATGAAAGTAATGCAAAAGGAGTGTAATGCCTTACATTTTAAATATAGTAATAATATTGTAGTGTAAGGGATTATTTTGAGAAGACAGTAACATGTAATCAGTAATGCATTACAGTTTTTGAGTAACTTGCCCAACACAGCCTGCCAAACACAGTTCACTTTGAGTGCCTGAACTGCTGGGTACCCAGACCTATGAGCTTTCCTAGCTTCTTTGCCCTACTACACATTTTGTCAAAATTGAGTTTGAACAAAAATGACCTTCATTACACCTCCTTTATCCAGTGGCAAAGGCTTATTGTTCAAATTTGTCCAATTTTAGAGATTTGTCCCATTTAAAATTTGTAGTAACTTTATCTAACCTAATACCAAGGTTTTGGAAGCATTTCACGTAGTTTCAACATTGGCATAGTTACTGCACTTTGCACACTTAACATACAGTATGTTTTGTGCAGTTATTGATCAACTGTACGGTATCGGTACGGTGTACGGTAGAGCAGTGTTTCCCAACCAGGGGTACGTGTACCACTAGGGGTACACGAGCACACCTCAGGGGGTACTTGGAAAAATGTAATAATAACAAATATATGGAGTGTAGTCACATTGGGATAGAGGAACAGATATAGAGCATGAGTGAAGGGGTACTCATCATGTGACAAAATTGCTTAGGGGGTACGCAGGACAAAAAAGGTTGGGAAACACTGCAGTATGGTATCACAGATAACATAAGTAAGTGTGTAAATAAAATTCACTTTAATCCACGTCAAAATGAGTGTCTACACTGAATACTAATGGCCTGATTCCACACCAACACCGTGGTTGACATGACGCACAACATTCCTCATTTGCATTTTTTATGATATATACTTTGCATGTTATGATAGCTAATACCTGTATGGGTGCGTAAATGTAAACCATTACCTAAACATGCAGTAATGTTACATAGGCCTAATTGTTATACATCTTTCCTCACAGCAGCTATTTTTCTTTCCTCTATACCCCCTGTAACCTCCTGTAGTTGATGTTTGATCACTTTTCAGGTGAGATTTTCATTACAGTCCCCATTATGAAGACACAATTTGGTAAAACGTCTTTCATGCACTGTGCCTCAACTGCGTGAAATGAGATTCAAAAATCACTCAAACGTGCTGATTTTCTGTCTGTAAATGAGTTCAAAGCTGATCTTAACCATACATTCAAATCTGTTTGCACTTGTTTTTAACTTCTATCTTCATTTTTTACTTCTCACTTGAAGTATTTGGGGCTATTCAAGCCTTTATTGTTATTATCAGGCAGGACAGTGGAGGAGAGACAGGAAGTGAGTTGGGAGAGAGAGATGGGGAAGGGCCGGGAATTGACGAGTGCCCTATTATTGCCAACGTAAGGCCTAACTTCTCACTTCTAACCTGTTTTTAGTACCTGGTTATTTATTGACGCACATTCAAATCACTTGGCTCTTGTTTTATGTATTTACTGCTATACATTTCTTTTCAAGTTTCCTGATTTTTTTCTGCGTCCTGTATTTTGTAATGTAATGGAATGTGTGCTGCTACTTTGACCAGGGCTCACTTGTAAAAGAGATATTTACTGTATGTCAATGTGATTAGTTTCCCTGCAGGTTTAACAAAGGTAAAATAAGATAAAGGGATTTTCCTTCCTCTGTCCCCTGACAGTGACTCAAGTGTAATGGCAGTAGAGTAACAAAGAAATAGAGATACTTTATTACCCCCATGACATGTTGAGGAAATGGATATAGGACTGAAGGAAGACTAGTCTGTTACATCAAGTCAACCTCTGAGGAGAACAGAGAGAAACAGACCATCTGCAAAAACCAGGAGTGTTCAGAATGGTCTACTTATGCCTCTTTTCCACTGCCAGTTTTCTGGTAGGCCTACAGCTTGATACAGCGCGTCTTGGCCGCCACTTTTTGCTTTTAGATTGGTCACGAAACAGCTCATTCGAAGACCAAAGCGTGGCGGCTGAGTCGCACTGTGTCGAGCTGTAGGCTTACCAGAAAACCAGCAGTGGAAAAGAGGCATTAGTGTAAAAAAGAAACATCTTACATTTCAACAACATAGTCAGGTTAACACCTCTATCTGTATAAAAATGTCACCATTACTGTATTTTCTTGTGCACACAACATTTGCTTTTAATGTCTGGAGGAAAGGACTTGCCATGCATGATTGCCATGGAAAGTAGTCATTAATTCAATTGTCATTGATACTTGGATAAGGAAATGCTTGTCAAGATGATTGGTAAGGCAGCGGTAAAGGTAGGTCAATACAGAGATAGCGATACAATATGTCCAGGTGCAGCGTGCACAGATTTTTCTCTTCCTTATTTGCCAACTCTTAGTAGTAACCATATTAAATAGTAACCATATTAAAGGTGTCCAAACACACAGCCTAACTGCCGATGATTGATCGTTAGCATTTTGTCATAGCCCATTGACTTTCTATTCACTACATTTACAGTAGCATGCAGTCAAAGGCAAAGAATAGCAGTTTCATAAATGAAAAAGATATACAGTATGTGCATGTTATCCTTCAGTGGCTCAAATTCCAGTTTACAAATGACAGCTGATGGAATAAAACTGCAGTGAATACTCTATTAAAGTCAATGAGACACAGCACACAGTGCTCACTGCATGCAACGAAATTGCATATATGCCACACCAGTGTAAGGACACAGGCCAAACGGTGCACCAAGGGATCAGTGCAGCAGGACAGTGCCACGCTCAGGGTAGGGCAATCTCAATAATGAAGGAGGATGGGGGAGAGCACTGGTTAATTACTCCCACCATCAACCTGATGGGTTGGGAATCAAACCGACAACCTTCAGGCTACAAGCCTGAAACCCTAACCTTGGACTAGCACAAGGCAAACAATGCATAACAATGCATTGCTTCAGCGCAGGGCTGGACTGGTAATCTGGCATACAGGGCATTTTCCCGGTGGGCCAACAGTCCTTAAAGGGCCGATGCTGTTGATTTTTGTTGTTGTCTTTTTTGTTGTTTTGTTTTTCCCTCCTTACAGATCACCCCTCAAAGACGGGTCCATCGTTAATATAGACTGGTGACTTATAGGACACCAGGGTCTGTGAGGGGCTGGTCTATGCCCGGGCCGCTTTTAGGCCCCAGTCCCATCCCAGCCCTGCTTCAGCGATCAGCGTGTTGCTTAAGACTCAGGTCACTGGGACCTTCGTTCTGGCAGTGTGTCATAGTCCACTTGAAACCTCCTGTAAACGTCCTTGTTACATTCTTGCTAACGTATTGTAGACCAACGTTTGTAGTTGTTATGGGGGCAATCAATCATGGACTAGTTGCTATAGTACCAGCTGAAGCTTTGTGGCTAATTTCCGTGACTCACACAGACCACTGGAATGTAAAAATCTGCAAAGATGTGTATACACTAAGAACTCCAGATGTATCAATCTGTGAAAGATCAGGTTCTGATGCACATTCTTCATGTGCACCTCATTGAACGTGAAATGAAATTCTGTGTGCAGTGCATGTACTGTGTGAAGTCCAGTCAGTATTTGTACACCTAAACGTCTGTGTGAGTAATGTACATAGCTTTTTTGCATGCATTATGCAATATTTGTACATGAGGCCCCTGGTCTTACCATACTCTCATACTAATTTAGCGAAAGCTCAAAGATGGCTAGGGGAGCGACATGGTCCAGTGGGCTGGTGCACACTGTACCATTACGCGGAGGAACTGAGTTTGATTCTGGCCCGTGGTCAATTCCTGATGCTTACCCATCTCTACCAAGCATTTCCTGTCTGTTCTTTATTCGTAATCAATTTTTAATTCAGAATAACTTACATTTCACTTTCATGAATTTCACTCTCTGTAGGCTACCTATGCAATTTCAGCAAAGGTGTGGTTTACGATTGCCCATGGCTGTTTATTAGGTATTATGAATGTATAATTTGGCATAGCCCATAGCCAATTATGTCAGTTGTATCTATTCAAACAAACTGCAAGCTTCTGCTTGTCATCATATCACTCAGGCTCACTTGCTTAGGGCAGCTGCCATGCTGTCTTTCAGATTGGAACAATTGTGCAAAGCAGCAAGAGATTTCCCAAGCTACCTTACATTCCAAATTGTGACGTGTTGAAGACATGATGTTTTCAAAGTGGAAATCATTTTTTATTCAGAATGAAATTGAGTTCATTGAATGAATTAAACATCCCATACTGTATAAACGAGCTGAATGAATGGCTTCGCGTCATTGGTCCTACAGCTCATTAGTCCGATATCCTATAATTCCGACCATCCATAGTAGAGTTAAATATGTAAATGGCGGAAGTCAAGTCAAGTCAAGTTGGTTTTATTGTTAATTTCTTTACATGCACTGGTCATACAAAGAATTTGAAATTACGTTTCTTGCTTTCTGGAAGATGACCAGTCATACATTTACAGCCTGGGTGAAATTCTCTTTTGACTACTTCCAGGGATAGGCGGACCCAGACCCAAATGCATGATGGAATAGCTGTGGGACCAGTTACATGGCGCTATTCCGATATGCCGCTATTCCGACATTGATGTCTATTGTCTGAATGCTGGCATGTTTCCCACCGATATATGCCATGTCTGTGGTTTGTGCTACGTTGCTCAGCTTTTGTCAGTTTAGGGAGAGTAACCCTAACCAAATAGCAGCATGTTGGATGTCGGAATAGCGCTATGTCGGAATAGTACACGGTCCCCGTGGGGCCAACGGGAATGAGGTGGCTTAACTATTGGCACTATTCCCATGCACTGGCACTATTCCCATGCACTGCCTGCTGTACACAGAAGTGGTAGGTGAGTTGTGGCACAGGTGGTAGAGGAGCCGTTTGGCAACTAGAAGGTTGCAGGTTCGAGCCCTGCCCTGCCTGACCCCATCGATGTGTCCTTGAGCAAGATACTTAACCCCAAGTTGCTCCTGGTGGCAAGGTGAATGTCATCATTACATAATCCCATAACTTACTACACAGGGATGGGCCTCACCTCCAAAAAATGACACTTCAGATATTTGCTGAGATAATTCTCAAATGCCCTTGTGCAATAACCTGACATCCATTGTCTTTTGGCTTTGTTACCACAACACAAAGGAAACAGTGAGATGATAAAGACATTATGAAATCTAAACTTCTACAATAAATGTGGTATCCCTACAGTAACGGCATAAACAAAACTGAAAGCTGCTGAAAGTTCTTAGGCAACAACCACATTGATGTAACCATAGTCATCACGAAAGTAAGGGAGTGGAGGTAAAACAAAGGAAATGCCTGCACCTTCAAATGAGGCAATAAATGATGATGCATGTTGATGATCCCTGCACTTAACCACTTTTATGGAGTGGCAGTCTTCATGTGGCAGAAAGCATACATACAATGTACGTTCATGGGAACCAGCACGGTTGCATACTACAACAGAAACGGTATAGACAGGATACAGTCTATGGCACGTAGATTATTGCACCCTCACTTGTCTCTATAAACGTCACACACTTGACTGAGGGGCACTTGATTGTCATGTCCTACTGTCATTGTATGTCATAGTGATAGGAGACCTGACGTGACACTAATCGCATATACAGTAGTTATCTGACTGATTAGATTCTTACCTCGTAACTGCTTCCAGCTAATTCATGCTTTGCTCATTTATTGCTTCGCTCTGTATCTGCTATTCACAGCTGGCATCAACTTTTTTCTGCCAGGAGGACCAACTTGGAGACCTAAGAATATTTTGGCAACAACAGTAGAGTTACTTTAGTACAGTACTACAGTTGAGTTACTTAATTGATCCAAGGGCGCACAAAAACAACTCCAATATACTCCAGAGGCTTTGTATTCATGTCTTAGCTGAAGATCAGCGTAAGATCAGGCTTTGTAATGCTATCAAGATGAATCGTCTCAGTAATAGTTGGACAAGGCCTGTTTAGGTTCACTGTCTGTATACTGCCTCTACTTTATTTCTACCATGATAGGCATTCCCTATTGAGAGCATGCATAACCTCAGTGTGTCATGCCACAGTGAGCACGTCTGGACACACTTGTGAAAATAAGTACAAGTGCCAAATTTTGTTAATACTCAAGTAAGGTACCGTTATGTGAGTGGAGATGAAACAGTTAGACTTGTCTGTTGTACTTCAAAATTACTTTGTTCACTGTCCAATAAAAAGCCAGGATAAAATGTCAGATGAAGGGGGTTCTGACTGCATTATCACGTGTTGTAGTCCATATACCACACACCAGTACTATATCGATAACTGGAAAACATGCTTTGGTCATGTTGACGTGTACATCCATGTGTGTACTGTATATGTGTGTTGTACTGTTGCTGGATGCACATGCCTTATAACTGTAACTGTAACTGTAAATGACAGTCAGACCGTAAAAAGAGACCAAGGTTCAGCCCAGACCCTCATCCCTGTGAATTGCCTTACTCTGTCTGTTGGACTAACCAGCCAGGAATAATATCTGGCCTCTGCTCTCACCCATGTTGATAATTCCTAACCTGGTTCTCACGCAGATGGATATTCATGCTTGACAGAGACTACTGTACCAAATGCCAGTGCAACTTGAGTTTCATTTACTTTATGTCTTTTTTTGGTGGGGGAAATGAGTGGGAGAGATACGGCGAAAGATCTGGAAATGATCTTTGGTCGGAATCAAATAATGATCCCGGTATAATTAACTGAGGCCTATCATAATGGTCCTTAACCACCTTGCCCCCAACCTCACTTATCCTATACCCCCTCCCCTCTTCTCTCATCTATTCCCTCGCCACATTTCTTTTTGTAAAGCGACCTTGGGTTACTTGAGAGACGCAATATAAACCAAGTTATTATTGTTATTATTTATGGTACAGCTCTTAAAGGGGTATGCCACTATTTTGGGGCTGAATGCCATTAAAATCGTTGCCCTGGGTTTATAAAGGTGGTAAAGTGTCTTATTTTTCATGTTAGTTAGGCGTTGTCTTGTTTTTAGGAGGGAGTAAGTATCTGAGCTAGAGAGAGTAAATGAATCACACATGCTACAGTGATCCATTGACTTTCACTAGCTTAGCTACATACTCCCTCTTTTAACTCGTCTTAAAGTCAAGACAATGCTTAACGTGAAAAAACTTCACCACCTTTATAAACTCTGGCCAACGATTTGAACTGTATTAAGGACCCCTTTAAGCTCACTGAGCCACCGTACCCTCAGGTATCTACTTTCAAGTCTCTAATCTGTGCCAGGAAGAACTGTGAGATGTGCATGATTTCTACTGCCCCATTCCTAATCTGATGCTACCTATGACTCACTGATGCTTAGCTTCTGATTAAACAGCACCACAATTTGTGTTCATTGTGATCTAATTCCATGAGAATAATGTGAGTTTATGTTGAAACCAAGACAATGTATTAAAGGGACACTGTGTGAGATTTTTAGTTGTTTATTTCCAGAATTCAAGCTGCCCATTCACTAATGTTACCTTTTTCATGAATACTACCACCGCCATCAAATTCTAAGTATTCGTTATGACTGGAAAAATTGCACTTTTCATACATGAAAAGGGGGATCTTCTCCACGGTCCGCCATTTTAAATTTCCAAAAATAGCTGCAAAATGACTCTACTTGGGCCATACTACCAAAAATATTTGTTTATTACTTAGTAAACTTTCATGTAAAGATCAAATTTGGTAATAGGCAGCCTACTTTCAATGAGCAGCATCGTTGCAGTAGGCCTACCTTTTTTGACCATTTCCTGCACAGTGTACCTTTAAGCAAATGTAATGTGCAAAAAGTAGAGATGATTACAACAAAAAAACAAATATTATTTAACTTCTAATCCAGATCTTATAATAGGCTGATAATACAACCTCCAAGCTGACTGATCTTTCAAATTTATTTTAGGTGATATGTATGGTTTGGTATCAGCAAACAGTGATAAGGGATTCCTTATACGGTGGGGGATGGGGGTAATGATTAATCCAAAGAGTTTCATTTTTGTCAAAGCAATTCCGTCTGTCTAGTTCATTGACGGCATCTACAATAACTTGATAGTGCTTAATTTTATTGTATTGTGTGGGCCAAAGTTCAGACGGAAGTTCAGCATCTGTATAGTAAGCTATATTGTTATCGCAGGCTTGTACATTTAATTTTGCCATTGTTGAGTTGACTGCAAAATAAAATTCAAATATCAAAGGCACTGCGTTATACATTTGCTGTTACAAGAATGGCAATGACCAATTTGTAGTGCATTACTAAACTACCTCATGTCATAGTAATGTGGTAGTTTGTAGTACTATGGTAGTTAACTTTGCAATGACTATTACAGGATCCTACTGGTGGAACGGCATGGATTATAGGGCAACGTAGAGGAAGAGGAGAAAGACCTATGAAAATATATTTGAAAATGTACGCTGCTTCAAACATTCCCCCTACCACAGAAAGAAACAACTCTGGTTAAGTGTGTGTGTGTGTGTGTGTGTGTGTGTGTGTGTGTGTGTGTGTGTGTGTGTGTGTGTGTGTGTGTGTGTGTGTGTGTGTGTGTGTGTGTGTGTGTGTGTGTGTGTGTGTGTGCGCGCGCGCCCGTGTGGGGGGGTGGGGGGTGTGGTGTGTGTGTGTGTGTGTGTGTGTTTTGCATGTGAGAGTGTGTGTGCGAGTCGCCGTGTATTGGGTTGGTGGTCAGTCCCACCTACCTGCATCTCTATCTTGCCCAGCATGTGACGGGGAGTGCCCTGAGGTGAGCTTTCACCCGATGCAGCAGAATCAGAAGATGCTCGTTTACAGCTTCTCAACTTTTATTGCCTTTCACTCTACGGCCTCTTCAAGGAGAAAATTATGAGCACAAAGCAAATAGAGAATCCGTCAAACTTCCTCCAGAGGACAGCCCTGGCCCACGTGTGCACTTTTAGCTGGCCAGTTTGCACAGGGTGTGTGAGCAATAGTACATCAACTCCTATGCGGCCTGCAGACTTTTACTTTGACCGCACATCATTAACGGATTAAGTGTGCGAAGTATGTGATGCAATTTTATCCTCCTTTGAAGAATTTTGAAGAAAAAGATCGGGAGTTGATTTCATGACGAGCCGCAGGATTTTTTGTGTGCTTAAACAGCCAAAGTCTCTCATTTGGAAAATTTGTACAGTTATTTGTGTATGGAAGAGACAGAAGAAGACAAGATGATAACACTCAAAGAATCGAGAGGGAGGAAAAGTATCATCACCTGGATGGTTTTGTTTATTAATTTAATCATCACCTCTTCTGCAACAGATTCAGGTAAGAGTGACATTTTGTATTGCTGTAGACCCAAACCGTTCATTTATTGGATGAACTGCACTTAAAGATTACTTGAGGGCTGTAGTGACATTGTAATGAAATTTGAGATGCAATTATAGAGCTGAGTTGATTCACCGTAAAGTGCCCTTCAGGACAGGTACAGTAGAGCTGTAGCCTACTAGTCTCAGAAATAAAATCCTGTGCCCTGTATTCACTCTGTCCCTTAACTTAATACACATGTACTGTACTGCAGGGGCAGGGATATTAGCATGGCAGGGTGGGCTTTAAATACTACTAATAATGTCTCTTAATAGTATTGCCTTGCTAAATTTGAAATGTTTCATCGGGCCCAAGATTTGTAGCAGGTCCTCTGTGTAGGTGATCCAACTACGGAATTAACTGAAAAAAATGAGATTACATATATGATGATTTAATTTCTGAAGCTGGCATTTACACCTGTGCTGAAATAAGACCAACTGGGTTTTACTCTCGCTAAACATTGACACTTTTCTTAATCTGAACTTAATCTGAAACAAATTTTGCCATAACAAAACAAAAATTTGTCATAACAATAACTCAGTCCTAAACATGCAATAGGGTGCAAGTCATCACTTCATCAAGATATCATGTATGAGCTACAATGCATCTCAACGTTACAACTAGCCTATACTGAATAGAACATGCCAATATTTGGTACACACTTAAAGGAAAACATAAAAGGAAAGCCCTCCATTAACTCTATCCCATTTGTGTCCTTGAGATGAATATAAATGTGACAAGTATAATTGCTTTATCATCTAAACAAAACACTTAATCTCATCAACAATCATTATGTAGTCAAACCTTAGATTGACTTTTTACTGTGCATGTAAGAGAGTATACGACAATGTGAGTGTGTTTTTTTTAGTGTTATGTTATGTCATCTTACAATAATTCTCCAAGTTTGATAAAAGGCCCTGCCACAATTCAACCAACAGTGCAGGAGTGTCAGACTAAGGCCTGGCGGACATCAGGGTTATTTTGTTTGCCCCGCAAGATAATTACAAATGTGTATTACAGTTTGCTTGTTACATACACCATTAATATATAGCTACAAGACATGAACATGGCATTTGGTGTGTCACAGTAACATGACTGTGCCCAGCCCAGTGTAACATCTCCCACTCCCACAGGCACAGTTTAGCAACCTTATATCAGTTGTGTATAAATGCGTGTAGTGTGTAGTGTGTGTAAGTGCGTAAATGCACTATTTTAGTCCATATTTAGAATACATATTGGGTACGGCCCAGAACCTTGGCCCAGATTTACATTTTTGTCCCCTGTGAATTGGAGTTTGAAAGCCCTGAATAAGGCAAAGACAATGCACTGAAAATGCCTTGCAAGTGTGTATCAATAACAAGGATTGTGGAGTTCAGAGCCCTCTAGTGGTCAATTTCTACACTTGCAGGAATCCAAAATAACCAACCATGGTTATACCTTTGTCTTCACATTAGCATTTGAATTATGATTATCCCCATCTAATAGACTTTTAAAACTTATTTCCTTGTTCTTTTGGATATCCTCAAATGCACAGGACCTGCTGGGTTTTGTGTATGTTGGATTTCCCAGCCTCAAAGGCCTTTTTGGGAAAAGGTGCCCTCTGCCTATTAAACCTAATTATCTCAGCCTCCAAAACACATAAAAAACATGAAATGAGTTGCATTTAAAAGCTAAGACCATTATCTTGCGTTAGAATGTGTTCATTCATCTCTAACATGCCCACATTTCTAATAAAAAATAAAATCTCAACATACTGAATGCACCGTACGTATGTACGTATGTACGTATGTACGTATGTACGTATGTGGGTAGATGACGTGACGTGTAAATTTTGCTGTCGCAGGCTCTTAAAATTAAGTAAATTCATGCTTTCAAAATTGTCAATGCTTTAAATGATTAAACTAATGTCGTTGTTGTGAAAAAGTAATGTGTAATAAATCCAGAGCTTAAATAAGTATACTTAATTTTGAGTCAAATGTCACATTTGTCCTATGGTGTGACTGAGGCAAGCCTGGTTCTCCATATTAAAACATTTTTAAATAAATAATCAAAGCTCAGTCATTTGTCTAAACAACCCTGGCATGTTTTTCAAGGTGTCTATTTTAGCAAGTGGCAATGCTTAATTTTTTTCCTGTTTGTCTGAGACCGTATGGACTTATGAAACTTTGTCGCAGAAAATAATGTCCTGTGGTGTGACATCATATTTTTGGTTAATTCTGTGGATAATTATCTATTGTTGAAGCTCCAGCGGTACATAAATTGTGACTTTAGACCCTTAAGAAGCCAATGGCAAGGGTGGATTTTAGATTTTTCTCTCAGATTTCTTCAGTCAATCATTAGTTTTGTAGTCCTTTGGTGTGACAGCCATAAAATACATTTTGACAATAGTGTATATTTTTCATATTTTTTTCTTATGTAGATGTATGAAAATGCATCTTACTAAAGGTGAAATTGTATTTCAGTTGGCAACGACATGGCTTTAAATTAACTCAAAAGCTCAAAAGTCCTATGGTGTGATGGTAAAAGTCCTATGGTGTGATGATAAAAGTCCTATGGTGTGATACTTTGGAGTATCACACCAAAGGACAAACAGGTCACACCAATGGACTAGATATTTGAGAAATAGCTTTTAAAACAACTGGTAGTACATCTTTTTTTGTTGTTGTTTGACTAGATAAATATTGTGTATTCAAATTAAGTATTCCTTTATTGGCCTTTGGAATTTATACTTTGATGCATTGTTGATGAATATTTGCTGTTGATTTTAGATACTGTCAAATGATATAAAATGTCATTAATGGTGCTTTGAAACCATAAAATATAATGGTAACAGTGAAGGAAAGATCAGTGAGAGAGTATATAGAGGAGTATAGACGAATAAAGTATGCTGTGGAGAGCTCAATATACAGCATAAATGTGCTGTCCAGCTTGAGATACCAAACAGGCACTGGCCACTTCACACTACAGGTTCAATGGTGTGACAGTCATAGCATACCTACAAAAGTGTGATGGTCATGCCAAGGTCACACTTCAGTATGAGTCTTATGAGCTCTGCAGGTTACATTCAATGACCGCATGGCTGTCATTAAGAGTTACGATAGGCTGATAATCGACGATTCAAACACTTATAAGTGTAAAGTGTAGGTCCATATTGACTACAACATTATATTATGATCAAAAGACAAAATAATCATGTTGATATATTTGTTTCTGGCTCAGTTTTGCATTTCTGTCCTTTAGCGTGACATGAATGTCCTACGGTGTGACATGTTTTAAACGCTCAAATATTTGTTGGAGCTAAACAATATGTTTGATAAACACTGAATATTGCATTAGGGAAGAACAAATTATCGTCCCTGAAAAGTTAGTATAAATTCGGACAATTTTGAACATTTAAAAGAAAGATATCCCTGTTTTTCCTCGAAGGTTTCTAATAATCTCACGTCTAATGAGAAAAAAAATACTTAAATGGTAATTTCTCATTAAATTAAGACTTTAAAAAATTGCAATAAATATGAAGAGTGTAACAATGTTCATAAAACTCCATCAAGCCATTTCTACATTACTTAATATATTTATTTCTTAACGTCACACCAAAGGACATATTTTCAGCAAATTGCTTTATCAACGTCAATAAATAATCAATGAATAGACCAACATTGTGACCACTTGGATTTTTTGAAAGATTAATTGCTTCACTACATAGACATATACTTTTCCCCCTCATAAACAATGTTTTGTGAAAAAAATGTTTTTTGCTGCCTATCCGTCATCTACCCATGTACGTATGTTGCTCCAGGTGCCAAAGGTCAAACAACATATACGCAGAATCAGGCTAAAATGGCTTAATATATCTATTCCTTTAAGTTCCTGTGTAATTTTTTTGAAATTATACTCCATTTCCTGTCTGTGACCGATACAAATACAATGTAAAGCCCTTATAATTTAATATTTTGGAAACTCATTTTAATGTGTTAAAAAGAAGAGGAAACCTCATTTTCTGATATACATGATTTCCTTTCTTCCCCTCAACAGGACTTGAAAATTCAAAAAACATCACATTACAAAGAACTTTTGCACAAACTTCTTTCACATTTGAAAAACACAGGAACAAACTGAACCTTTCAACTGTAAATGAGATGACACAACATGAAAGGCATGTGAAGTTCACTGCACTTTCCTACAATGTGAAACCAAAAAACTCCTCATTGAAGATTTCACAAAAGGTCAAAGACATGATGCATCAAGTACCTTCTGTGAAAAAACAAAGTTTTACTTTTCATTCAAAAGTCACTGACAATTCAGTTGAATTAAAGAAATTCACACCTAAAATGATGACGGGACATTTGTCTAACACAGTGAAAAACACGTCTAAGCAAAACAAAGTTAGAAACAAGTATTCGGAAACCATGCTCCCAAAGACAAGAAGAATACGATCAGGTGATGGGGAGACAAAAAACCCACTGTCTAAGCAAACCACAGCTCAAGCTAGTACTTCTGCCCCAGCAACCTCTGAGGGAACCAGCTCAACAGCAGTCAGTACTGAGACCTCTGGCTCACCTTCCACAATGGAGACGACAACCCAGCAGGAGACCAGCTCTTCCCCAGTTTCCACGCAAACCACTGGCACGCCAGCCACCTCATCAGCTTTCATGTCCACAGGCCAAACTTCAGAGGTGACCACTTCTTTGCCTGCCACTACTGGGACCACTGGCGTTTCAACAACATTCGAAACGACTGGAGCCACCTCCACCCTAGTCACAGAAACGTCTGAGCAAACCACAGCTCAAGCTAGTACTTCTGCCCCAGCAACCTCTGAGGGAACCAGCTCAACAGCAGTCAGTACTGAGACCTCTGGCTCACCTTCCACAATGGAGACGACAACCCAGCAGGAGACCAGCTCTTCCCCAGTTTCCACGCAAACCACTGGCACGCCAGCCACCTCATCAGCTTTCATGTCCACAGGCCAAACTTCAGAGGTGACCACTTCTTTGCCTGCCACTACTGGGACCACTGGCGTTTCAACAACATTCGAAACGACTGGAGCCACCTCCACCCTAGTCACAGAAACGTCTGAGCAAACCACAGCTCAAGCTAGTACTTCTGCCCCAGCAACCTCTGAGGGAACCAGCTCAACAGCAGTCAGTACTGAGACCTCTGGCTCACCTTCCACAATGGAGACGACAACCCAGCAGGAGACCAGCTCTTCCCCAGTTTCCACGCAAACCACTGGCACGCCAGCCACCTCATCAGCTTTCATGTCCACAGGCCAAACTTCAGAGGTGACCACTTCTTTGCCTGCCACTACTGGGACCACTGGCGTTTCAACAACATTCGAAACGACTGGAGCCACCTCCACCCTAGTCACAGAAACGTCTGAGCAAACCACAGCTCAAGCTAGTACTTCTGCCCCAGCAACCTCTGAGGGAACCAGCTCAACAGCAGTCAGTACTGAGACCTCTGGCTCACCTTCCACAATGGAGACGACAACCCAGCAGGAGACCAGCTCTTCCCCAGTTTCCACGCAAACCACTGGCACGCCAGCCACCTCATCAGCTTTCATGTCCACAGGCCAAACTTCAGAGGTGACCACTTCTTTGCCTGCCACTACTGGGACCACTGGCGTTTCAACAACATTCGAAACGACTGGAGCCACCTCCACCCTAGTCACAGAAACGTCTGAGCAAACCACAGCTCAAGCTAGTACTTCTGCCCCAGCAACCTCTGAGGGAACCAGCTCAACAGCAGTCAGTACTGAGACCTCTGGCTCACCTTCCACAATGGAGACGACAACCCAGCAGGAGACCAGCTCTTCCCCAGTTTCCACGCAAACCACTGGCACGCCAGCCACCTCATCAGCTTTCATGTCCACAGGCCAAACTTCAGAGGTGACCACTTCTTTGCCTGCCACTACTGGGACCACTGGCGTTTCAACAACATTCGAAACGACTGGAGCCACCTCCACCCTAGTCACAGAAACGTCTGAGCAAACCACAGCTCAAGCTAGTACTTCTGCCCCAGCAACCTCTGAGGGAACCAGCTCAACAGCAGTCAGTACTGAGACCTCTGGCTCACCTTCCACAATGGAGACGACAACCCAGCAGGAGACCAGCTCTTCCCCAGTTTCCACGCAAACCACTGGCACGCCAGCCACCTCATCAGCTTTCATGTCCACAGGCCAAACTTCAGAGGTGACCACTTCTTTGCCTGCCACTACTGGGACCACTGGCGTTTCAACAACATTCGAAACGACTGGAGCCACCTCCACCCTAGTCACAGAAACGTCTGAGCAAACCACAGCTCAAGCTAGTACTTCTGCCCCAGCAACCTCTGAGGGAACCAGCTCAACAGCAGTCAGTACTGAGACCTCTGGCTCACCTTCCACAATGGAGACGACAACCCAGCAGGAGACCAGCTCTTCCCCAGTTTCCACGCAAACCACTGGCACGCCAGCCACCTCATCAGCTTTCATGTCCACAGGCCAAACTTCAGAGGTGACCACTTCTTTGCCTGCCACTACTGGGACCACTGGCGTTTCAACAACATTCGAAACGACTGGAGCCACCTCCACCCTAGTCACAGAAACGTCTGAGCAAACCACAGCTCAAGCTAGTACTTCTGCCCCAGCAACCTCTGAGGGAACCAGCTCAACAGCAGTCAGTACTGAGACCTCTGGCTCACCTTCCACAATGGAGACGACAACCCAGCAGGAGACCAGCTCTTCCCCAGTTTCCACGCAAACCACTGGCACGCCAGCCACCTCATCAGCTTTCATGTCCACAGGCCAAACTTCAGAGGTGACCACTTCTTTGCCTGCCACTACTGGGACCACTGGCGTTTCAACAACATTCGAAACGACTGGAGCCACCTCCACCCTAGTCACAGAAACGTCTGAGCAAACCACAGCTCAAGCTAGTACTTCTGCCCCAGCAACCTCTGAGGGAACCAGCTCAACAGCAGTCAGTACTGAGACCTCTGGCTCACCTTCCACAATGGAGACGACAACCCAGCAGGAGACCAGCTCTTCCCCAGTTTCCACGCAAACCACTGGCACGCCAGCCACCTCATCAGCTTTCATGTCCACAGGCCAAACTTCAGAGGTGACCACTTCTTTGCCTGCCACTACTGGGACCACTGGCGTTTCAACAACATTCGAAACGACTGGAGCCACCTCCACCCTAGTCACAGAAACGTCTGAGCAAACCACAGCTCAAGCTAGTACTTCTGCCCCAGCAACCTCTGAGGGAACCAGCTCAACAGCAGTCAGTACTGAGACCTCTGGCTCACCTTCCACAATGGAGACGACAACCCAGCAGGAGACCAGCTCTTCCCCAGTTTCCACGCAAACCACTGGCACGCCAGCCACCTCATCAGCTTTCATGTCCACAGGCCAAACTTCAGAGGTGACCACTTCTTTGCCTGCCACTACTGGGACCACTGGCGTTTCAACAACATTCGAAACGACTGGAGCCACCTCCACCCTAGTCACAGAAACGTCTGAGCAAACCACAGCTCAAGCTAGTACTTCTGCCCCAGCAACCTCTGAGGGAACCAGCTCAACAGCAGTCAGTACTGAGACCTCTGGCTCACCTTCCACAATGGAGACGACAACCCAGCAGGAGACCAGCTCTTCCCCAGTTTCCACGCAAACCACTGGCACGCCAGCCACCTCATCAGCTTTCATGTCCACAGGCCAAACTTCAGAGGTGACCACTTCTTTGCCTGCCACTACTGGGACCACTGGCGTTTCAACAACATTCGAAACGACTGGAGCCACCTCCACCCTAGTCACAGAAACGTCTGAGCAAACCACAGCTCAAGCTAGTACTTCTGCCCCAGCAACCTCTGAGGGAACCAGCTCAACAGCAGTCAGTACTGAGACCTCTGGCTCACCTTCCACAATGGAGACGACAACCCAGCAGGAGACCAGCTCTTCCCCAGTTTCCACGCAAACCACTGGCACGCCAGCCACCTCATCAGCTTTCATGTCCACAGGCCAAACTTCAGAGGTGACCACTTCTTTGCCTGCCACTACTGGGACCACTGGCGTTTCAACAACATTCGAAACGACTGGAGCCACCTCCACCCTAGTCACAGAAACGTCTGAGCAAACCACAGCTCAAGCTAGTACTTCTGCCCCAGCAACCTCTGAGGGAACCAGCTCAACAGCAGTCAGTACTGAGACCTCTGGCTCACCTTCCACAATGGAGACGACAACCCAGCAGGAGACCAGCTCTTCCCCAGTTTCCACGCAAACCACTGGCACGCCAGCCACCTCATCAGCTTTCATGTCCACAGGCCAAACTTCAGAGGTGACCACTTCTTTGCCTGCCACTACTGGGACCACTGGCGTTTCAACAACATTCGAAACGACTGGAGCCACCTCCACCCTAGTCACAGAAACGTCTGAGCAAACCACAGCTCAAGCTAGTACTTCTGCCCCAGCAACCTCTGAGGGAACCAGCTCAACAGCAGTCAGTACTGAGACCTCTGGCTCACCTTCCACAATGGAGACGACAACCCAGCAGGAGACCAGCTCTTCCCCAGTTTCCACGCAAACCACTGGCACGCCAGCCACCTCATCAGCTTTCATGTCCACAGGCCAAACTTCAGAGGTGACCACTTCTTTGCCTGCCACTACTGGGACCACTGGCGTTTCAACAACATTCGAAACGACTGGAGCCACCTCCACCCTAGTCACAGAAACGTCTGAGCAAACCACAGCTCAAGCTAGTACTTCTGCCCCAGCAACCTCTGAGGGAACCAGCTCAACAGCAGTCAGTACTGAGACCTCTGGCTCACCTTCCACAATGGAGACGACAACCCAGCAGGAGACCAGCTCTTCCCCAGTTTCCACGCAAACCACTGGCACGCCAGCCACCTCATCAGCTTTCATGTCCACAGGCCAAACTTCAGAGGTGACCACTTCTTTGCCTGCCACTACTGGGACCACTGGCGTTTCAACAACATTCGAAACGACTGGAGCCACCTCCACCCTAGTCACAGAAACGTCTGAGCAAACCACAGCTCAAGCTAGTACTTCTGCCCCAGCAACCTCTGAGGGAACCAGCTCAACAGCAGTCAGTACTGAGACCTCTGGCTCACCTTCCACAATGGAGACGACAACCCAGCAGGAGACCAGCTCTTCCCCAGTTTCCACGCAAACCACTGGCACGCCAGCCACCTCATCAGCTTTCATGTCCACAGGCCAAACTTCAGAGGTGACCACTTCTTTGCCTGCCACTACTGGGACCACTGGCGTTTCAACAACATTCGAAACGACTGGAGCCACCTCCACCCTAGTCACAGAAACGTCTGAGCAAACCACAGCTCAAGCTAGTACTTCTGCCCCAGCAACCTCTGAGGGAACCAGCTCAACAGCAGTCAGTACTGAGACCTCTGGCTCACCTTCCACAATGGAGACGACAACCCAGCAGGAGACCAGCTCTTCCCCAGTTTCCACGCAAACCACTGGCACGCCAGCCACCTCATCAGCTTTCATGTCCACAGGCCAAACTTCAGAGGTGACCACTTCTTTGCCTGCCACTACTGGGACCACTGGCGTTTCAACAACATTCGAAACGACTGGAGCCACCTCCACCCTAGTCACAGAAACGTCTGAGCAAACCACAGCTCAAGCTAGTACTTCTGCCCCAGCAACCTCTGAGGGAACCAGCTCAACAGCAGTCAGTACTGAGACCTCTGGCTCACCTTCCACAATGGAGACGACAACCCAGCAGGAGACCAGCTCTTCCCCAGTTTCCACGCAAACCACTGGCACGCCAGCCACCTCATCAGCTTTCATGTCCACAGGCCAAACTTCAGAGGTGACCACTTCTTTGCCTGCCACTACTGGGACCACTGGCGTTTCAACAACATTCGAAACGACTGGAGCCACCTCCACCCTAGTCACAGAAACGTCTGAGCAAACCACAGCTCAAGCTAGTACTTCTGCCCCAGCAACCTCTGAGGGAACCAGCTCAACAGCAGTCAGTACTGAGACCTCTGGCTCACCTTCCACAATGGAGACGACAACCCAGCAGGAGACCAGCTCTTCCCCAGTTTCCACGCAAACCACTGGCACGCCAGCCACCTCATCAGCTTTCATGTCCACAGGCCAAACTTCAGAGGTGACCACTTCTTTGCCTGCCACTACTGGGACCACTGGCGTTTCAACAACATTCGAAACGACTGGAGCCACCTCCACCCTAGTCACAGAAACGTCTGAGCAAACCACAGCTCAAGCTAGTACTTCTGCCCCAGCAACCTCTGAGGGAACCAGCTCAACAGCAGTCAGTACTGAGACCTCTGGCTCACCTTCCACAATGGAGACGACAACCCAGCAGGAGACCAGCTCTTCCCCAGTTTCCACGCAAACCACTGGCACGCCAGCCACCTCATCAGCTTTCATGTCCACAGGCCAAACTTCAGAGGTGACCACTTCTTTGCCTGCCACTACTGGGACCACTGGCGTTTCAACAACATTCGAAACGACTGGAGCCACCTCCACCCTAGTCACAGAAACGTCTGAGCAAACCACAGCTCAAGCTAGTACTTCTGCCCCAGCAACCTCTGAGGGAACCAGCTCAACAGCAGTCAGTACTGAGACCTCTGGCTCACCTTCCACAATGGAGACGACAACCCAGCAGGAGACCAGCTCTTCCCCAGTTTCCACGCAAACCACTGGCACGCCAGCCACCTCATCAGCTTTCATGTCCACAGGCCAAACTTCAGAGGTGACCACTTCTTTGCCTGCCACTACTGGGACCACTGGCGTTTCAACAACATTCGAAACGACTGGAGCCACCTCCACCCTAGTCACAGAAACGTCTGAGCAAACCACAGCTCAAGCTAGTACTTCTGCCCCAGCAACCTCTGAGGGAACCAGCTCAACAGCAGTCAGTACTGAGACCTCTGGCTCACCTTCCACAATGGAGACGACAACCCAGCAGGAGACCAGCTCTTCCCCAGTTTCCACGCAAACCACTGGCACGCCAGCCACCTCATCAGCTTTCATGTCCACAGGCCAAACTTCAGAGGTGACCACTTCTTTGCCTGCCACTACTGGGACCACTGGCGTTTCAACAACATTCGAAACGACTGGAGCCACCTCCACCCTAGTCACAGAAACGTCTGAGCAAACCACAGCTCAAGCTAGTACTTCTGCCCCAGCAACCTCTGAGGGAACCAGCTCAACAGCAGTCAGTACTGAGACCTCTGGCTCACCTTCCACAATGGAGACGACAACCCAGCAGGAGACCAGCTCTTCCCCAGTTTCCACGCAAACCACTGGCACGCCAGCCACCTCATCAGCTTTCATGTCCACAGGCCAAACTTCAGAGGTGACCACTTCTTTGCCTGCCACTACTGGGACCACTGGCGTTTCAACAACATTCGAAACGACTGGAGCCACCTCCACCCTAGTCACAGAAACGTCTGAGCAAACCACAGCTCAAGCTAGTACTTCTGCCCCAGCAACCTCTGAGGGAACCAGCTCAACAGCAGTCAGTACTGAGACCTCTGGCTCACCTTCCACAATGGAGACGACAACCCAGCAGGAGACCAGCTCTTCCCCAGTTTCCACGCAAACCACTGGCACGCCAGCCACCTCATCAGCTTTCATGTCCACAGGCCAAACTTCAGAGGTGACCACTTCTTTGCCTGCCACTACTGGGACCACTGGCGTTTCAACAACATTCGAAACGACTGGAGCCACCTCCACCCTAGTCACAGAAACGTCTGAGCAAACCACAGCTCAAGCTAGTACTTCTGCCCCAGCAACCTCTGAGGGAACCAGCTCAACAGCAGTCAGTACTGAGACCTCTGGCTCACCTTCCACAATGGAGACGACAACCCAGCAGGAGACCAGCTCTTCCCCAGTTTCCACGCAAACCACTGGCACGCCAGCCACCTCATCAGCTTTCATGTCCACAGGCCAAACTTCAGAGGTGACCACTTCTTTGCCTGCCACTACTGGGACCACTGGCGTTTCAACAACATTCGAAACGACTGGAGCCACCTCCACCCTAGTCACAGAAACGTCTGAGCAAACCACAGCTCAAGCTAGTACTTCTGCCCCAGCAACCTCTGAGGGAACCAGCTCAACAGCAGTCAGTACTGAGACCTCTGGCTCACCTTCCACAATGGAGACGACAACCCAGCAGGAGACCAGCTCTTCCCCAGTTTCCACGCAAACCACTGGCACGCCAGCCACCTCATCAGCTTTCATGTCCACAGGCCAAACTTCAGAGGTGACCACTTCTTTGCCTGCCACTACTGGGACCACTGGCGTTTCAACAACATTCGAAACGACTGGAGCCACCTCCACCCTAGTCACAGAAACGTCTGAGCAAACCACAGCTCAAGCTAGTACTTCTGCCCCAGCAACCTCTGAGGGAACCAGCTCAACAGCAGTCAGTACTGAGACCTCTGGCTCACCTTCCACAATGGAGACGACAACCCAGCAGGAGACCAGCTCTTCCCCAGTTTCCACGCAAACCACTGGCACGCCAGCCACCTCATCAGCTTTCATGTCCACAGGCCAAACTTCAGAGGTGACCACTTCTTTGCCTGCCACTACTGGGACCACTGGCGTTTCAACAACATTCGAAACGACTGGAGCCACCTCCACCCTAGTCACAGAAACGTCTGAGCAAACCACAGCTCAAGCTAGTACTTCTGCCCCAGCAACCTCTGAGGGAACCAGCTCAACAGCAGTCAGTACTGAGACCTCTGGCTCACCTTCCACAATGGAGACGACAACCCAGCAGGAGACCAGCTCTTCCCCAGTTTCCACGCAAACCACTGGCACGCCAGCCACCTCATCAGCTTTCATGTCCACAGGCCAAACTTCAGAGGTGACCACTTCTTTGCCTGCCACTACTGGGACCACTGGCGTTTCAACAACATTCGAAACGACTGGAGCCACCTCCACCCTAGTCACAGAAACGTCTGAGCAAACCACAGCTCAAGCTAGTACTTCTGCCCCAGCAACCTCTGAGGGAACCAGCTCAACAGCAGTCAGTACTGAGACCTCTGGCTCACCTTCCACAATGGAGACGACAACCCAGCAGGAGACCAGCTCTTCCCCAGTTTCCACGCAAACCACTGGCACGCCAGCCACCTCATCAGCTTTCATGTCCACAGGCCAAACTTCAGAGGTGACCACTTCTTTGCCTGCCACTACTGGGACCACTGGCGTTTCAACAACATTCGAAACGACTGGAGCCACCTCCACCCTAGTCACAGAAACGTCTGAGCAAACCACAGCTCAAGCTAGTACTTCTGCCCCAGCAACCTCTGAGGGAACCAGCTCAACAGCAGTCAGTACTGAGACCTCTGGCTCACCTTCCACAATGGAGACGACAACCCAGCAGGAGACCAGCTCTTCCCCAGTTTCCACGCAAACCACTGGCACGCCAGCCACCTCATCAGCTTTCATGTCCACAGGCCAAACTTCAGAGGTGACCACTTCTTTGCCTGCCACTACTGGGACCACTGGCGTTTCAACAACATTCGAAACGACTGGAGCCACCTCCACCCTAGTCACAGAAACGTCTGAGCAAACCACAGCTCAAGCTAGTACTTCTGCCCCAGCAACCTCTGAGGGAACCAGCTCAACAGCAGTCAGTACTGAGACCTCTGGCTCACCTTCCACAATGGAGACGACAACCCAGCAGGAGACCAGCTCTTCCCCAGTTTCCACGCAAACCACTGGCACGCCAGCCACCTCATCAGCTTTCATGTCCACAGGCCAAACTTCAGAGGTGACCACTTCTTTGCCTGCCACTACTGGGACCACTGGCGTTTCAACAACATTCGAAACGACTGGAGCCACCTCCACCCTAGTCACAGAAACGTCTGAGCAAACCACAGCTCAAGCTAGTACTTCTGCCCCAGCAACCTCTGAGGGAACCAGCTCAACAGCAGTCAGTACTGAGACCTCTGGCTCACCTTCCACAATGGAGACGACAACCCAGCAGGAGACCAGCTCTTCCCCAGTTTCCACGCAAACCACTGGCACGCCAGCCACCTCATCAGCTTTCATGTCCACAGGCCAAACTTCAGAGGTGACCACTTCTTTGCCTGCCACTACTGGGACCACTGGCGTTTCAACAACATTCGAAACGACTGGAGCCACCTCCACCCTAGTCACAGAAACGTCTGAGCAAACCACAGCTCAAGCTAGTACTTCTGCCCCAGCAACCTCTGAGGGAACCAGCTCAACAGCAGTCAGTACTGAGACCTCTGGCTCACCTTCCACAATGGAGACGACAACCCAGCAGGAGACCAGCTCTTCCCCAGTTTCCACGCAAACCACTGGCACGCCAGCCACCTCATCAGCTTTCATGTCCACAGGCCAAACTTCAGAGGTGACCACTTCTTTGCCTGCCACTACTGGGACCACTGGCGTTTCAACAACATTCGAAACGACTGGAGCCACCTCCACCCTAGTCACAGAAACGTCTGAGCAAACCACAGCTCAAGCTAGTACTTCTGCCCCAGCAACCTCTGAGGGAACCAGCTCAACAGCAGTCAGTACTGAGACCTCTGGCTCACCTTCCACAATGGAGACGACAACCCAGCAGGAGACCAGCTCTTCCCCAGTTTCCACGCAAACCACTGGCACGCCAGCCACCTCATCAGCTTTCATGTCCACAGGCCAAACTTCAGAGGTGACCACTTCTTTGCCTGCCACTACTGGGACCACTGGCGTTTCAACAACATTCGAAACGACTGGAGCCACCTCCACCCTAGTCACAGAAACGTCTGAGCAAACCACAGCTCAAGCTAGTACTTCTGCCCCAGCAACCTCTGAGGGAACCAGCTCAACAGCAGTCAGTACTGAGACCTCTGGCTCACCTTCCACAATGGAGACGACAACCCAGCAGGAGACCAGCTCTTCCCCAGTTTCCACGCAAACCACTGGCACGCCAGCCACCTCATCAGCTTTCATGTCCACAGGCCAAACTTCAGAGGTGACCACTTCTTTGCCTGCCACTACTGGGACCACTGGCGTTTCAACAACATTCGAAACGACTGGAGCCACCTCCACCCTAGTCACAGAAACGTCTGAGCAAACCACAGCTCAAGCTAGTACTTCTGCCCCAGCAACCTCTGAGGGAACCAGCTCAACAGCAGTCAGTACTGAGACCTCTGGCTCACCTTCCACAATGGAGACGACAACCCAGCAGGAGACCAGCTCTTCCCCAGTTTCCACGCAAACCACTGGCACGCCAGCCACCTCATCAGCTTTCATGTCCACAGGCCAAACTTCAGAGGTGACCACTTCTTTGCCTGCCACTACTGGGACCACTGGCGTTTCAACAACATTCGAAACGACTGGAGCCACCTCCACCCTAGTCACAGAAACGTCTGAGCAAACCACAGCTCAAGCTAGTACTTCTGCCCCAGCAACCTCTGAGGGAACCAGCTCAACAGCAGTCAGTACTGAGACCTCTGGCTCACCTTCCACAATGGAGACGACAACCCAGCAGGAGACCAGCTCTTCCCCAGTTTCCACGCAAACCACTGGCACGCCAGCCACCTCATCAGCTTTCATGTCCACAGGCCAAACTTCAGAGGTGACCACTTCTTTGCCTGCCACTACTGGGACCACTGGCGTTTCAACAACATTCGAAACGACTGGAGCCACCTCCACCCTAGTCACAGAAACGTCTGAGCAAACCACAGCTCAAGCTAGTACTTCTGCCCCAGCAACCTCTGAGGGAACCAGCTCAACAGCAGTCAGTACTGAGACCTCTGGCTCACCTTCCACAATGGAGACGACAACCCAGCAGGAGACCAGCTCTTCCCCAGTTTCCACGCAAACCACTGGCACGCCAGCCACCTCATCAGCTTTCATGTCCACAGGCCAAACTTCAGAGGTGACCACTTCTTTGCCTGCCACTACTGGGACCACTGGCGTTTCAACAACATTCGAAACGACTGGAGCCACCTCCACCCTAGTCACAGAAACGTCTGAGCAAACCACAGCTCAAGCTAGTACTTCTGCCCCAGCAACCTCTGAGGGAACCAGCTCAACAGCAGTCAGTACTGAGACCTCTGGCTCACCTTCCACAATGGAGACGACAACCCAGCAGGAGACCAGCTCTTCCCCAGTTTCCACGCAAACCACTGGCACGCCAGCCACCTCATCAGCTTTCATGTCCACAGGCCAAACTTCAGAGGTGACCACTTCTTTGCCTGCCACTACTGGGACCACTGGCGTTTCAACAACATTCGAAACGACTGGAGCCACCTCCACCCTAGTCACAGAAACGTCTGAGCAAACCACAGCTCAAGCTAGTACTTCTGCCCCAGCAACCTCTGAGGGAACCAGCTCAACAGCAGTCAGTACTGAGACCTCTGGCTCACCTTCCACAATGGAGACGACAACCCAGCAGGAGACCAGCTCTTCCCCAGTTTCCACGCAAACCACTGGCACGCCAGCCACCTCATCAGCTTTCATGTCCACAGGCCAAACTTCAGAGGTGACCACTTCTTTGCCTGCCACTACTGGGACCACTGGCGTTTCAACAACATTCGAAACGACTGGAGCCACCTCCACCCTAGTCACAGAAACGTCTGAGCAAACCACAGCTCAAGCTAGTACTTCTGCCCCAGCAACCTCTGAGGGAACCAGCTCAACAGCAGTCAGTACTGAGACCTCTGGCTCACCTTCCACAATGGAGACGACAACCCAGCAGGAGACCAGCTCTTCCCCAGTTTCCACGCAAACCACTGGCACGCCAGCCACCTCATCAGCTTTCATGTCCACAGGCCAAACTTCAGAGGTGACCACTTCTTTGCCTGCCACTACTGGGACCACTGGCGTTTCAACAACATTCGAAACGACTGGAGCCACCTCCACCCTAGTCACAGAAACGTCTGAGCAAACCACAGCTCAAGCTAGTACTTCTGCCCCAGCAACCTCTGAGGGAACCAGCTCAACAGCAGTCAGTACTGAGACCTCTGGCTCACCTTCCACAATGGAGACGACAACCCAGCAGGAGACCAGCTCTTCCCCAGTTTCCACGCAAACCACTGGCACGCCAGCCACCTCATCAGCTTTCATGTCCACAGGCCAAACTTCAGAGGTGACCACTTCTTTGCCTGCCACTACTGGGACCACTGGCGTTTCAACAACATTCGAAACGACTGGAGCCACCTCCACCCTAGTCACAGAAACGTCTGAGCAAACCACAGCTCAAGCTAGTACTTCTGCCCCAGCAACCTCTGAGGGAACCAGCTCAACAGCAGTCAGTACTGAGACCTCTGGCTCACCTTCCACAATGGAGACGACAACCCAGCAGGAGACCAGCTCTTCCCCAGTTTCCACGCAAACCACTGGCACGCCAGCCACCTCATCAGCTTTCATGTCCACAGGCCAAACTTCAGAGGTGACCACTTCTTTGCCTGCCACTACTGGGACCACTGGCGTTTCAACAACATTCGAAACGACTGGAGCCACCTCCACCCTAGTCACAGAAACGTCTGAGCAAACCACAGCTCAAGCTAGTACTTCTGCCCCAGCAACCTCTGAGGGAACCAGCTCAACAGCAGTCAGTACTGAGACCTCTGGCTCACCTTCCACAATGGAGACGACAACCCAGCAGGAGACCAGCTCTTCCCCAGTTTCCACGCAAACCACTGGCACGCCAGCCACCTCATCAGCTTTCATGTCCACAGGCCAAACTTCAGAGGTGACCACTTCTTTGCCTGCCACTACTGGGACCACTGGCGTTTCAACAACATTCGAAACGACTGGAGCCACCTCCACCCTAGTCACAGAAACGTCTGAGCAAACCACAGCTCAAGCTAGTACTTCTGCCCCAGCAACCTCTGAGGGAACCAGCTCAACAGCAGTCAGTACTGAGACCTCTGGCTCACCTTCCACAATGGAGACGACAACCCAGCAGGAGACCAGCTCTTCCCCAGTTTCCACGCAAACCACTGGCACGCCAGCCACCTCATCAGCTTTCATGTCCACAGGCCAAACTTCAGAGGTGACCACTTCTTTGCCTGCCACTACTGGGACCACTGGCGTTTCAACAACATTCGAAACGACTGGAGCCACCTCCACCCTAGTCACAGAAACGTCTGAGCAAACCACAGCTCAAGCTAGTACTTCTGCCCCAGCAACCTCTGAGGGAACCAGCTCAACAGCAGTCAGTACTGAGACCTCTGGCTCACCTTCCACAATGGAGACGACAACCCAGCAGGAGACCAGCTCTTCCCCAGTTTCCACGCAAACCACTGGCACGCCAGCCACCTCATCAGCTTTCATGTCCACAGGCCAAACTTCAGAGGTGACCACTTCTTTGCCTGCCACTACTGGGACCACTGGCGTTTCAACAACATTCGAAACGACTGGAGCCACCTCCACCCTAGTCACAGAAACGTCTGAGCAAACCACAGCTCAAGCTAGTACTTCTGCCCCAGCAACCTCTGAGGGAACCAGCTCAACAGCAGTCAGTACTGAGACCTCTGGCTCACCTTCCACAATGGAGACGACAACCCAGCAGGAGACCAGCTCTTCCCCAGTTTCCACGCAAACCACTGGCACGCCAGCCACCTCATCAGCTTTCATGTCCACAGGCCAAACTTCAGAGGTGACCACTTCTTTGCCTGCCACTACTGGGACCACTGGCGTTTCAACAACATTCGAAACGACTGGAGCCACCTCCACCCTAGTCACAGAAACGTCTGAGCAAACCACAGCTCAAGCTAGTACTTCTGCCCCAGCAACCTCTGAGGGAACCAGCTCAACAGCAGTCAGTACTGAGACCTCTGGCTCACCTTCCACAATGGAGACGACAACCCAGCAGGAGACCAGCTCTTCCCCAGTTTCCACGCAAACCACTGGCACGCCAGCCACCTCATCAGCTTTCATGTCCACAGGCCAAACTTCAGAGGTGACCACTTCTTTGCCTGCCACTACTGGGACCACTGGCGTTTCAACAACATTCGAAACGACTGGAGCCACCTCCACCCTAGTCACAGAAACGTCTGAGCAAACCACAGCTCAAGCTAGTACTTCTGCCCCAGCAACCTCTGAGGGAACCAGCTCAACAGCAGTCAGTACTGAGACCTCTGGCTCACCTTCCACAATGGAGACGACAACCCAGCAGGAGACCAGCTCTTCCCCAGTTTCCACGCAAACCACTGGCACGCCAGCCACCTCATCAGCTTTCATGTCCACAGGCCAAACTTCAGAGGTGACCACTTCTTTGCCTGCCACTACTGGGACCACTGGCGTTTCAACAACATTCGAAACGACTGGAGCCACCTCCACCCTAGTCACAGAAACGTCTGAGCAAACCACAGCTCAAGCTAGTACTTCTGCCCCAGCAACCTCTGAGGGAACCAGCTCAACAGCAGTCAGTACTGAGACCTCTGGCTCACCTTCCACAATGGAGACGACAACCCAGCAGGAGACCAGCTCTTCCCCAGTTTCCACGCAAACCACTGGCACGCCAGCCACCTCATCAGCTTTCATGTCCACAGGCCAAACTTCAGAGGTGACCACTTCTTTGCCTGCCACTACTGGGACCACTGGCGTTTCAACAACATTCGAAACGACTGGAGCCACCTCCACCCTAGTCACAGAAACGTCTGAGCAAACCACAGCTCAAGCTAGTACTTCTGCCCCAGCAACCTCTGAGGGAACCAGCTCAACAGCAGTCAGTACTGAGACCTCTGGCTCACCTTCCACAATGGAGACGACAACCCAGCAGGAGACCAGCTCTTCCCCAGTTTCCACGCAAACCACTGGCACGCCAGCCACCTCATCAGCTTTCATGTCCACAGGCCAAACTTCAGAGGTGACCACTTCTTTGCCTGCCACTACTGGGACCACTGGCGTTTCAACAACATTCGAAACGACTGGAGCCACCTCCACCCTAGTCACAGAAACGTCTGAGCAAACCACAGCTCAAGCTAGTACTTCTGCCCCAGCAACCTCTGAGGGAACCAGCTCAACAGCAGTCAGTACTGAGACCTCTGGCTCACCTTCCACAATGGAGACGACAACCCAGCAGGAGACCAGCTCTTCCCCAGTTTCCACGCAAACCACTGGCACGCCAGCCACCTCATCAGCTTTCATGTCCACAGGCCAAACTTCAGAGGTGACCACTTCTTTGCCTGCCACTACTGGGACCACTGGCGTTTCAACAACATTCGAAACGACTGGAGCCACCTCCACCCTAGTCACAGAAACGTCTGAGCAAACCACAGCTCAAGCTAGTACTTCTGCCCCAGCAACCTCTGAGGGAACCAGCTCAACAGCAGTCAGTACTGAGACCTCTGGCTCACCTTCCACAATGGAGACGACAACCCAGCAGGAGACCAGCTCTTCCCCAGTTTCCACGCAAACCACTGGCACGCCAGCCACCTCATCAGCTTTCATGTCCACAGGCCAAACTTCAGAGGTGACCACTTCTTTGCCTGCCACTACTGGGACCACTGGCGTTTCAACAACATTCGAAACGACTGGAGCCACCTCCACCCTAGTCACAGAAACGTCTGAGCAAACCACAGCTCAAGCTAGTACTTCTGCCCCAGCAACCTCTGAGGGAACCAGCTCAACAGCAGTCAGTACTGAGACCTCTGGCTCACCTTCCACAATGGAGACGACAACCCAGCAGGAGACCAGCTCTTCCCCAGTTTCCACGCAAACCACTGGCACGCCAGCCACCTCATCAGCTTTCATGTCCACAGGCCAAACTTCAGAGGTGACCACTTCTTTGCCTGCCACTACTGGGACCACTGGCGTTTCAACAACATTCGAAACGACTGGAGCCACCTCCACCCTAGTCACAGAAACGTCTGAGCAAACCACAGCTCAAGCTAGTACTTCTGCCCCAGCAACCTCTGAGGGAACCAGCTCAACAGCAGTCAGTACTGAGACCTCTGGCTCACCTTCCACAATGGAGACGACAACCCAGCAGGAGACCAGCTCTTCCCCAGTTTCCACGCAAACCACTGGCACGCCAGCCACCTCATCAGCTTTCATGTCCACAGGCCAAACTTCAGAGGTGACCACTTCTTTGCCTGCCACTACTGGGACCACTGGCGTTTCAACAACATTCGAAACGACTGGAGCCACCTCCACCCTAGTCACAGAAACGTCTGAGCAAACCACAGCTCAAGCTAGTACTTCTGCCCCAGCAACCTCTGAGGGAACCAGCTCAACAGCAGTCAGTACTGAGACCTCTGGCTCACCTTCCACAATGGAGACGACAACCCAGCAGGAGACCAGCTCTTCCCCAGTTTCCACGCAAACCACTGGCACGCCAGCCACCTCATCAGCTTTCATGTCCACAGGCCAAACTTCAGAGGTGACCACTTCTTTGCCTGCCACTACTGGGACCACTGGCGTTTCAACAACATTCGAAACGACTGGAGCCACCTCCACCCTAGTCACAGAAACGTCTGAGCAAACCACAGCTCAAGCTAGTACTTCTGCCCCAGCAACCTCTGAGGGAACCAGCTCAACAGCAGTCAGTACTGAGACCTCTGGCTCACCTTCCACAATGGAGACGACAACCCAGCAGGAGACCAGCTCTTCCCCAGTTTCCACGCAAACCACTGGCACGCCAGCCACCTCATCAGCTTTCATGTCCACAGGCCAAACTTCAGAGGTGACCACTTCTTTGCCTGCCACTACTGGGACCACTGGCGTTTCAACAACATTCGAAACGACTGGAGCCACCTCCACCCTAGTCACAGAAACGTCTGAGCAAACCACAGCTCAAGCTAGTACTTCTGCCCCAGCAACCTCTGAGGGAACCAGCTCAACAGCAGTCAGTACTGAGACCTCTGGCTCACCTTCCACAATGGAGACGACAACCCAGCAGGAGACCAGCTCTTCCCCAGTTTCCACGCAAACCACTGGCACGCCAGCCACCTCATCAGCTTTCATGTCCACAGGCCAAACTTCAGAGGTGACCACTTCTTTGCCTGCCACTACTGGGACCACTGGCGTTTCAACAACATTCGAAACGACTGGAGCCACCTCCACCCTAGTCACAGAAACGTCTGAGCAAACCACAGCTCAAGCTAGTACTTCTGCCCCAGCAACCTCTGAGGGAACCAGCTCAACAGCAGTCAGTACTGAGACCTCTGGCTCACCTTCCACAATGGAGACGACAACCCAGCAGGAGACCAGCTCTTCCCCAGTTTCCACGCAAACCACTGGCACGCCAGCCACCTCATCAGCTTTCATGTCCACAGGCCAAACTTCAGAGGTGACCACTTCTTTGCCTGCCACTACTGGGACCACTGGCGTTTCAACAACATTCGAAACGACTGGAGCCACCTCCACCCTAGTCACAGAAACGTCTGAGCAAACCACAGCTCAAGCTAGTACTTCTGCCCCAGCAACCTCTGAGGGAACCAGCTCAACAGCAGTCAGTACTGAGACCTCTGGCTCACCTTCCACAATGGAGACGACAACCCAGCAGGAGACCAGCTCTTCCCCAGTTTCCACGCAAACCACTGGCACGCCAGCCACCTCATCAGCTTTCATGTCCACAGGCCAAACTTCAGAGGTGACCACTTCTTTGCCTGCCACTACTGGGACCACTGGCGTTTCAACAACATTCGAAACGACTGGAGCCACCTCCACCCTAGTCACAGAAACGTCTGAGCAAACCACAGCTCAAGCTAGTACTTCTGCCCCAGCAACCTCTGAGGGAACCAGCTCAACAGCAGTCAGTACTGAGACCTCTGGCTCACCTTCCACAATGGAGACGACAACCCAGCAGGAGACCAGCTCTTCCCCAGTTTCCACGCAAACCACTGGCACGCCAGCCACCTCATCAGCTTTCATGTCCACAGGCCAAACTTCAGAGGTGACCACTTCTTTGCCTGCCACTACTGGGACCACTGGCGTTTCAACAACATTCGAAACGACTGGAGCCACCTCCACCCTAGTCACAGAAACGTCTGAGCAAACCACAGCTCAAGCTAGTACTTCTGCCCCAGCAACCTCTGAGGGAACCAGTTCAACAGCAGTCAGTACTGAGACCTCTGGCTCACCTTCCACAATGGAGACGACAACCCAGCAGGAGACCAGCTCTTCCCCAGTTTCCACGCAAACCACTGGCACGCCAGCCACCTCATCAGCTTTCTTGTCCACAGGCCAAACTTCAGAGGTGACCACTTCTGAGACATCTGGCTCACCTTCCACAATAGAGACGACAACCCAGCAGGTGACCAGCTCTTCCCCAGTATCATCTGGGATCCTGACAGGGTCAACATCACGGGTTACCACTTCATCTCCTGTCAGCTCTGAGGGGACCAGCTCTGCTACAGTCAGTCCTCAGACATCTGCCCCAACCTCAGTAATAACAGGGACAACTTCACAATTGACCACTTCTGTGGATGCTTCCACAGCTTCCACTATTATTTCCTCAGTGCCAGTATTTACAGGAAGTACCTCAGCCCCAGTCACTAGCTCATCTGAGTCTACCACAGTTACTTCATCTTCCTTCAGCTCTGAGGGGACAACCTCACCCTCAACATCCACCTCAGATGTAACAGTGTCACAAATGACCAGCTCTTCCCCAGTCACAATGCCGATAACTGGTGGGACACCACAAACTTCACAGGCGACCTCGTCTTCGGCTTCAACCACAGGACCTAGTAGTTCTGCTCCCTCAGTGACACCATTGACAGGAAGCACATTCTCACAAGAGACCACCTCTTCCCCAGTCATCACTCAGACAACTGGTGGGCCACATTCAACCACACCTTCGGTGTCCACAGAGCCAACGTCACAGGCAAGCACTTCTACGACTGCTACCCTTGGCACTGTATCGACATTAGCAACGACCGGCCGCACCTCCAGCGCAGTCACAGATGTTTCACAGCCAACCACAGCCCAACACAGCACATCCCCATCAACATCTGAAGTGACCAGCTCAGTGCCAGTTAGTGCCCAAACCTCAGCCTCACCTCCCACCAGCTCCACACAAACCACCGGAACGGCAACGGCAACCACAGGAGCAACTCCACAGACAACCGCATCCTCTGTTGCCACGACAGAGACCAGTTCTTCCCCAGTGACCACACAACAGACCAACTCTTCTCCATTCACAGCACACACAACTGATAGGGTTACTACAACCACACCTTCAACATCAACCATTACTTCACCATTAACTTCTGAACTGTCAGCAACTACAACCACAGGAGCAACTCCACAGACAACCACTGTCTCTGTTGCCACGACAGGGACCAGTTCGTCCCCGGTCACAACCCACACAACTGACAGGGTGACTTCAACCACTACAGCCACACCTCAAACATCAACCATTACTTCGCCAGTCACTTCTGAACCGTCAACAACTACAACCACAGGAGCAACTCCACAGACAACCACTGTCTCTGTTGCCACGACAGGGACCAGTTCGTCCCCTGTCACAACCCACACAACTGACAGGGTGACTTTAACCACTACAACCACACCTCCAACATCAACCATTACTTCGCCAGTCACTTCTGAACCGTCAACAACTACAACCACAGGAGCAACTCCACAGACAACCACTGTCTCTGTTGCCACGACAGGGACCAGTTTGTCCCCGGTCACAACCCACACAACTGACAGGGTGACTTCAACCACTACAACCACACCTCCAACATCAACCATTACTTCGCCAGTCACTTCAAAACCATCAACCACTCCTTCATGCACAGAAGAAGAATGCCGGTGTAATGGTCAACCATGCTCTTATAACTCTACACTTGGACGTTGTCAATGTGTCTGTGATCCTGAGCTCTTCTATGGAGATTTCTGCCAGTATGGCTTCAATGAAACCGTTGCGAATTTGAGTGAGTGCTACGTGTGCCTGTCATTGTTTTTAATTCATCACAATTCTTTCTGTTCTATCATTAGTGACAATACAGTTCGTTTGCTTGCTTAAATTTTTTTCAATTCATATTTCTCACAGATGTAAGTGGCATTCCTCCAAGAATGGCAAATATTTCCCTTCGAATTATGAACATTGATTTCGACGCTTTGTCAATCCAAGAAAAGGAGAATCTTACACAAATTGTGCAGAATCAGGTTTGCATTGTTACTCTGTTTTTGCTCCTGGATATAGTGTCTACTGTTTAGTAGCCCTACAGTAGTTACTGTTCATAATAGTTATGCTGATAGTATTTCTGTCATCCATTGTAATTCATGTTTACTCTTCATCTCGAAGCTTACACCTCTGTTCAGAAGAGCTGATCCTCAGAGCTTCAAGGACTTCACAGTGACAAGACTAAGGTCAGTTTTTCTATTCAATGCCACTTTGCCAGCTTTGAATGTCACCCCATGTCTTTGAATGCAAGTCTCTCATTGTTGTCAATGTTGTCCATTCTATGTTTTATCCAGAAAAGGGAGCGTAATAGCAGATGGTGTAGGACAGTACACCTATATGAACAGTGAAATGCAAATAGATTTTCTTAATGAAAAGTTGGAATCTGTACTAGACAACATCTTACATGAGCCAGATGCTTTCCAAAACTTGATTGAAGCTCTTGGAAACAAGTCAATCGACGATCCAAAACTCGAAATGGCAGCTATTGAAATTAACAGTAAGTAAAGCAATTAACCCTTTTTAACAACTTAATAGCACATAATATTTTCTGACAGTTATTTGTCTATTTATGTGTCCAAGGCACTCTTCCTGTGCAAAAATATTAAAAAGCCTTTATTAAAACATGGCTATTAAGTTTAAAAACATGGGAGCAGAGACCCACGCGTATCGGCACAAGCCTCGTCCTGAAGGCTTGTGCCGATACGCGTGGGTCTCTTCTCCCATGTTTTTAAACTTAATAGCCATGTTTTAATAAAGGCTTTTTGGTAACACTTTATTTTAGGGATACATCATTAACACTTATACATACAATGTTCCTGTATAAGTAACTTGTAAGGCATGTACAAAGCGAAATCAAACATTTGTTAGGCATGTATTCGCAAATGTCTTGTTCATGCACAATAAGGGATTTATTACCACTTTAACCTTCGTAAGGACCTAGTAGGCCTTAGCATTTGCTTAGTACATGCCTTACAAGGTACTTATGCAGGCATTAACATTGTATGTATTAGTGCTAATAGATGTATCCCTAAAATAAAGTGTTACCGGCTTTTTAATATTTTTGCACAAGAAGAGTGCCTTGGACTCCCTTTTTTTGACAAGATATTGTTTTTCCCCAACACCAAAAGATTTTTTCTCAACAATTCCCTGAGCACTTCGGATTTTCTCTTCACTTGGTTGTTTTATGTGTCTGTGTTCCCGACAAATGTTTACTTACAAATGTCCTCTCCATTGCAGACATAAACGATCTGAAGCCATACGTGAGTTGCAGCATAGCTTTTAACAACTACTCTGCAGAGATTATCAATGGAAGCTGGATGTGTATGGGGTATTGTTACGATGACCATGATTACTGCAATAAGCATGGAGAGTGCCTTAACACGATTAAGGGACCAATTTGCCAGTAAGTATTTTAAGTGTTAAGCTATTGTAATTGTTGGTGGGGTAGGACAGACACATTGTTGAGTGTTCAAAGTATTTAAGAGGTATTTATTTAAAAATCTAATTATTACATGGGGGAGAGTAGAGTATTTGCTGAGAAATATGTAGGCCTACCAATGATGTAGGCTATGTGAAGATCCTCATTCAATCACGTCACCTTAGTCAAAAGATGTCTATGACTCGAAATTCAAAATGGCGCACATGGAGAAGATCCACTTAATTCATGAATGAAAAGCCAGTCATAATGAATAATAACAAATTGATGTTGGTGATAAATACTCATGAAGAAAAATGACATTTGTGAATGAGCAGCATACATTTAGGAAATAAACTACTAAAAATGACGTAGGCCTACTCTAACTTCAGAAACTACTGGTTGCCTAAAATCTAAAATTATCACCATAAATACACCGTACTTTTTCCCAACTCTAGGTGCTATGAGTCTTTCCTCGATGTATACTATGGGCCACAGTGTGACCTGTATCGGCGAGGAGCAGGCTTTTATGGCGTGCTTTTTGGAAGTCTGGTAGCGTTCCTCCTCCTGTTCATTGTTCTCATTGTAGTCATAATAACGGTACACAGAAACCGTGGCAAATCATGGTAAGTTTGAGTCCTGATTTGAGGTCAATTCAGTTTTTGCTTCGTGGCTAGATTTTCTTAAACTTTGCTGTATTATGTTACTGGTTACATATCCTAAAACGTATAGGCATATCCCAAAACCAATACAATCTAGTATGCATACAAAATGTCAGCAGTTAACAAGTTAACAAGCAGTTAACAACAACAAATCCTGCAATATGCAATGACTGCATTGGATTGAATACCGTACTTTTGTTTCTGCACCAAAGGTTTTTGGACAGGAGGCTCAGAACATTTGAAACCTTCGATGAAGACTTCTTTGACTTTTCAAACAGAGGTAAGCACTTTTTTTCCCGCCATCTTGATGCACTAATCTCACAACTTTTTGTGCCTCTTCATATTAACTAACATAAAGAGACACTTTTTATATATGTACATACAAAGTTACTATGTGGCTTTCTGGTTAACAGGACCTCTAAGAAATTTGCTGCTTCGACTCAGAGGAAGACAAGCGGACATTTTCAGTGTTGAAAACAGCGTATCTGTGGTAGATGAAAGTTTGCCTGGGACATTCAGACCACGACTAGATATGGTAGACCCATCAGTTAGTGTAAGTACCCAACTACAGTATGCTAGCTCATCAAATAACATTATCTTCTGTTAGCCTAAAATATTATTGCAGTGATAAACATTAGGCCTAGTTCAACATAGTGTGTGTGTGTGTGTGTGTGTGTGTGTGTGTGTGTGTGTGTGTGTGTGTGTGTGTGTGTGTGTGTGTGTGTGTGTGTGTGTGTGTGTGTGTGTGTCATAGTGTATAGGTGATATAGGTGTATAGGTGAGAGCCTGTGAAAAAACGTTTGACTTATATGACAGTATAGTTTGCCATACATGTACTCATCCTAAATCAGTTTGATTCTATGTGGTACCAACTTTTTGTCTCCCATTGTGTCCAGATGAGGGTGAGACGGCCAGATGTGATACTGCCTCCAAACTAGAGCTCCAGGATCAAAACGGATGTGAAGAACATTGCCTGAAACCGTGCTGCCTAAAGACATCTCCATCCAGCTACACAACATCAGCATTCCTTCCGACATTGTTTATTTATACAGTATATGGATCTGGGGTCCGTATCTCGAAAGCGCCTTTGCTAACGACGGTAGCAACGTCCTTCGTAAGAGCGACTCAACTCTCTCTCGACAGCGACGCTCACCACTAAATCCAAGGGAATGGTAAAACGGTCTTAAGACGGTCTACTCTTAAGACGTTTAGCAACGACAAGAATCGAGAAATGGACCCCTGCTTTAGAACAAAACAAAACAGTTGTTGACACCGGTCATGAAGACACCAAAACATAACACACCAAGCCAACAGCACTACTTTATTCTCACACCACACACAGGTGTTAATTTACTGATGCACTTTCTGCAACTTTATTTAACTTCCAATGGCACTAAATCTCTGACTGCAAGATATTCAATTGACGTGTTGCTGCAGCAGGACCCAAATAGGAGGCTGTACATTCATAGTCTCTTTTAATTATTAAAGGGTCAAGTATTTATATGTTTTATACACAACAGAATACAATGTTTTATAGAATGTGATTCCTTTGCAGGACATTGAAATGTTTTTGATGATGCACTTTAAAAGCCTGTGTTACTCTCACAATCCTCCAACCATAATTGTTCTTGCATTCGGATATTCACTAGATTAATGTGAATGGGAGTCTAAAATGCACCTATAGGCTACAAATGATGGTATATATTTTATTTTGACATTATTTAATGTATTATTTCAAATCCTGCATACATTCCAAAACTCTATGTAGTCGTCTGGAATGTTCTTGAAACTCCCCAGAATCTAACAGTCGTGTTTTAAACAACATTATTGGATTTATTTAGTTTCATTTCATTGTAAGGGGTGTCTATTTTATTGTGTTTTTCTTTTCCTTTTTAAATATGTGTTTCATGTCTGTATTTTTTGTTATAAGGTCTGGATATTACATGTATGATTGTGAATATTATTTAATAAAAAATGCATTTTTTTTTGCAATAAAATGCTTCAAAATAAACACCAGAACCAGAATGTATGATTGTATAGGGGTAGTATAAGTAGAGTAGCAGACCCCTACTTTATTAATGTCGAAGGAAATTTGGAAATTAAGAAATGAGTGTCTTGTGCTATGAAGGTTTTAAAAAACCTCACACTTCTGCGCCCTCTGTGTTTCTTTTATCGCCTAAGTGCCCTCGTGTTTAGCAAATGTGTCCACATTAAGGTTTTTGGCTAAGGTTTCGTCTCACACTTCCTCACTTCATTTGGACCCTGATGATGGTTTTCTCCCCTCTGTTTGATATTGAAGTCGCTGAAAATGAGTGAATAGGCTATGACAGTGATGGTTCATTTGTCTTCATCACACAAATCAGTGAGGTTGTTTTGTTAAGAAACATTATTAGAGTTTTGCACCTAGCTTAACAGGTGACAAATTGGGAAATACTGTTTATCTTACTGTGCTATGTCACTTCAGAAAATGTTATTTGCCGCAGTTCTTTTGAAGTAATATAGATAAAATATGAATATAGATAGAAAATAGTATACATATAGGCCAAGCACATTGTTAATTATGTGTATGTGAACTATTACGCTCCAACTATATGTATACTTGCATATTTGTTGCACTTATATGTGATTGACAGTGGGCCACTCACAACACACCTGACCTCCAGTTGTGTCCTCCTGAATAGACTACTGCAGGACACTAGCCTGATTATCATCGACTTTCAAATCTTTTCGAGACTTGGCCTGACCCAGAACAAAGGCTAGCAATTATCATTTCCCAAACAGCATGGTTGATAGGCCTCCCTAGGTTTGCTACTAGCTGACTGGTGTCAGACAAAGTGGGTGGAGTTCCCGCTTTTTTGAGAAATCAGAAATGATATTTACATTGCTCTTGGCCTGACTATGAGCAACGCCGAAGGTGTTGTGTCACTAGGAGGGCGTGGCCTGGCGTCTATTCATGAATAGACTCCTGCAGGACACAAACATTAAGCAAGAGAAAATGTGAGAACTGACCACGTGGAATAACTGGCTGTATGGGTATACACACATGATTTATTTAAAGGGTTCATTACCTCTTTGGCATTCCCAGTCAACCTTAGCTATGCAAGTAGAGAACGTGTGGCAAACAGCCCAGATCTTCCCCACTTCCTGGTTCAGTAGCGCTACACTGCCAATAGATGGCAGAAAGCTCACAAGTCAAGTCAAGTCAAGTCAAGTTGGTTTTATTGTCAATTTCTTTACATGCGCTGGTCAGGCAAAGAATTGAAATTACGTTTCTTACTTTCCCATGCAGCCAGACATAGTGTGCATTCCAATATGCAACCTTGCGTCCTTCACTTGTGCTTGTGGCCTCGCCCCGCCTCCTGACCCCTCCTCCGTGGAGAAAACAAATACGTTTTCCCACTGTCAGCCTTGCCAAAACAACTTTTGGAAGACAATTGAGAAAATGACTTTACAATTGAGATTTTGCAAGATATTGAAACACAATGCTGTCAGTAATGTCATCATGACATATTACTTACTGGTACGAGGCCACAAGCACAAGTGGATGCCACAAGGTCGCATATGGAACGCACCCATAGACTCTAGGTTCTAGAGTCTAGACTCACAAGGAGCGAAAGAAGACGATTGTGTGTCGCGTAGGCAGGCCTAGGCCTACTCTGGACAACTATTCCAAAACACTGCTGCCTTGGGGGATTGGGGTCGGGAAATAGCAGCAATGATAAATCTCACCCTGGAATCTCACTGGAAATAGTTTTATGTCCACCGTCCACCACACAAAATGGCATTAAGCTAGGCTTCTAAATTAAAATTAAAATCCCTCATCCAGATTTTCAAACAGTAGGCTAGCCCACATAGGTCTAGTTCCCCTTACCCGTAGTCTATACCAGTTTTTCCCAACCTTTTTTGTCCTGCGTACCCCCTAAGCAATTTTTTCATACGATGAGTACCCCCTCACCCTCATTCATGCTCTGTTCCTCTATCCCAATGTGACTACACTCAATATATTTGTTATAATTATATTTTTCTACGCACCCCCTGAGGTTTGCTCGTGTACCCCTAGTGGTACACGTACCCCTGGTTGGGGAACACTGGTCTATACTGTCCATCACCTTAAAATGTCTGTGTTGTAATGCGCTCAAAAATATTGCCACTAGATGGAGCTGATAGACCACACAGTTTTCGCTTCAACCTCTGGTAGAGGTACCCTGACGCTCTGTTCACACTGTCAAGTAACATGGAAGACCAGTGGTGTAGTCCACGAAGAACGCAGGTATACGCAGTATACCCACTTCAAAATATCAGGGATTTCAGTAAACCCACCCAGAATTGATTGATCCATTATTAAGAACAGCACACAAATACTATAGGCTATACAGTATACCCACTTCAAAAAATCCTCAAATATACAGTAGCCTATACTCACTACAAAAAAATAGACTACACCACTGTGGGAGACCTACCTACCTAAGGTGAAGAAAACGTTCTCCTCATCATATTGTATTATGTATAGGTTAATTATGATTGAATAATGTAATAATTTGCATTGTTGTTGCATTGATTGTCCCCCTTCCCAAAGGTGGAAACTCCTGAATGTGAAGGAAGGTAGTCCTGCAGGTTACCCGTGTGCTATTGAGAATGGGGGAGGGATGTGACAACAAGAAGAAACAAAGATGCTGAGCATACGCACAAGGTAAGCTTCCCATTTTCTCAAGCTAGTCGACACCCCATCTCCTCATTTGTCGTGTGCAAATAGAGACACTGGTAAACTGGTGTTGGTCAAATGATACTGTGAATGAGGAAGGGGGTGTAAAGTGCATCTACAAAATGCTGTTGGAGAATAGCGGTCTGGTGAAGTGCAGGGTTGGAATAGGTGATGGAGGATAGGATGACTACAGCATATTATATTTATATAATACAATAGCATATTATAGTAGTATACACTATAGCCTTATTGCGAAGGAAAAGGTAGGTTGGTGTCATTGCAGCATATTTTTTATCTGCTTTGTTTTTTGTTGGTCTTGTCCTTTTATTTCTTTTTGCAGTGCTGCAACATCCCTGTCTCCGAAACAAATTTCTCCCTGCTGGAGACAAATAAACTAACAAATAACTAACCTGACCTAATATTGAATTATATTCAAAAACACAAGTTATTTACCCTCATTTTTACTACACACAATACGGAAGAATTCAAGTGGATGTGCAGGACTAAATGGTTTTCAAAAAATTAAAAGTTAAATAACATAAAAACGGTTTGTGCACAAACATTAGTTTTGCCTGCACAAACGTGCACAAACAAAGCACAAACGATTCCAACCATTTTTGAGTCATTTGGATGTTAATGGGATGCTGAGTGACCTAAGGTCACCAACCTCTTAAAATGTAAATATCTTAAAGAGGGTTTGTGCACAAATGCTCATTTTGCCTGCACAATTGTGCACAAACGATGCACAAACGAACCAAAAAGCTTTTATTCAGATTTTCAACATATGGGGTGCAAACTTCACACAGGTCACGTCCCCGCCTGCATGAAGGCCTTCTGTTGTGTGCAGGTTGTCCGATTTGCACACACGCAAACTTTTTCTGAAGTCTAGACTTCCGTCTCGATACTTCAAATCTGAGTGTTTATCTCCTAATCCAGCATCTGGCCGATACACTCTGCGCCTTTGATCAAGGCCGCACTACAAAGGAAAGGGGAAGAAAGAGCTGCAGCAGTAGATCAAGTCTGAGATTTTATCCACAGTAATGACCGGCTACCAGCACCAGTAACCACTTCAGCCCTCTTTAGTCTTGCCATGTCACCTGTCCCGGTTTTACCTGATTGTCCTAGTTTTTAAAGTTCTGTCCCAGGAGGGAAAATAAATACAGTATTCCCTTGGAAACTGAATGAAGAGAACTGTTGCTTACCAAAAAAAAAAGAGTCTGTTCGGTTGTTGAAATGTACAGCTTTCTGGTCAGACGGAGATGGAAACCCTAGCCCTCTCTGTGTTGCCTACTCCACACAGGGCCGGGTTATGGGGGGACTCTGGGCAGCGGGGCCAGGAGTTTGCAAAGACCCCCACTGGCCTGGTCCGTAATTTGGCCCTGACTCCACATCATTCTGGTGTTCACCGGGTCTCATGCCACACCTGCAACCAGGACTGGGCTGGAACCAAATAAGGCAATTGTGTGTGTCCTTCCTCTAAATGACAAATTACAAAGTTACACCAAACCCAACAGCATCAGTCCCGGCGGACAAGTGGCCCACCAGGAAATGCCCTCTGTGTTACCATTCCAGACCTGCCTGCAACCATGTTTCCCAAATATTGTAGGCCTACATTGCCTTCTCCTCAGCACTGCAGGGGTTGCAAAGGAAATCCACTTGTAGCTTTCTTTACCCAAAACCATAAAACCACCAAGACCGCACCTGGAACTCCGTTCTCTCTCTCACTTTCTCTCTAGATCTGTATTGTTTTGTGCTATTCATGGTTTTGCAAACCGGCAGAGCAGACAGATTCACGTCCCATGTTGTCCCCATGGTTACAGCCAATGTTGTCAGACAGGCAGCTGCAGGTCAGTGTGTGTGGTGTGTGGAGGCACTGTAGCGTGTGATCCTGCCTGGCCTCACCTGATGATGCAGCATTTCCTTTGGATTAAGGCGATTAAACTTTAAACTCTGATGGAAATTCAGCAAATAGTTCACAATTATTGTTTGGGAAAGAGGAGCAGATGGTATCCATTTCAAGCTGTGATTTTTTTTCTGTTGACATTTGAAGGAAATTACTTTAGGACGAAGATTATTCAAGTCCTTGTGTTTTTACAGGGTGAGTATGGACTTGAATGATTATATTATAGCACTTAATAAAAATGGTAGGAGTATCTGCATAAAGTTTTGTAAATCTCTGTCACTCGTCAACTTCTCGCGACAAGAGGTAAAGAAAAAAAGATCTACAATTGCTTTCAGCCGTTAACATTGCATCACCGAATGTTCAGTTCCCATCTTACATACAGAAAAAGAAAGGCCAGAGACACAAGATAGAACCTCTGTCCTGACACACAAGATACAAACTCTCTCCTAACAGATACTGCCCTCAATGTATGACGTTTGTTTGTTTGTTTTACTTTGCCTTTTGTGGACAGTCAGACACCACCTGGAGGGTATTCAATAACATGGTGAACCAATAAACCTGGCTATCTTAACCAACAAAAAGTGGCAACCCTACTATTACATAGACTGCAGGAATCCTTAATTGGAGAAAATGAAGAGTCCAGGCTCTTTTCTTAGCCTATTTACTACATTCTGGTTAACGTAACCTGGTTTTCTATTTTGAATCCCTTTCTTTGGAATACCTCCCTAGCCACCAACATCTGTTTCTGTCTTCAGGGGCCTACGTTTACTACAAAGCTGGTTCAGGATAAGTTAAGGTTAAGTTAAGAGGTAAATCATCTAATAGAAGAGCCTGGAGTCCTCGTTTTCATAACAAAAGCTCTTGTATTAGATGATTTTACCTCTTAGCTTAACCTGAACTTATCCTGAACCAGCTTTGTAGTATAGGCCCCTGGTGAGTCCTCAAGCCAGCCCAGTCAGTCCATTTCAGAGTCTGGCTTGTTCCGGTTGAAGTAAGGGCGAGGTAAGAAAAGGTTGGGTTGGAGGAGCAGCACTGTGTTGGTAAACAGGAAGTAGAGGTGGTAATGTATACTTGTGTGCGGGTGTGAGTTCGCTAGCACCACACTCACACTCACCTCTCCCTTGAACCCGGGCCAATAGTAATGAGGCAGAGCGAGGCGAGGTGTGGGCGCTGACAGAACAGGCAAAACGACAATATTTCTGGATTTCTCAGAATAATATGCCGGCAGTCTCTCTTCGAACTACCAGGACACGACTGAGGACAAGCCTATAGCCACACAAATGAATAGCATAATAAACAAAACTGAAGACTACCACACAGCCACACACATGAATGATAACATAAATAAGTATTTTATTGTTTTCCTCATTTCAAGACTACATTGTAGACAGTACTAAATTCATCATGGATAGCAGATTTATGTTAAATACATCACACACACACACACACGTACGCACACACACACGCACACACACACACTGTACACTCAGTGCATTTTCCTTAGTTTTACCACAGTAGAGAATGTATATTATTCTTGAGCTTGCCTTCATTTCAATTAGGTAAGACATGGAAAAAGGCAAAGATTAAATAACACACAATGAGCAATGTAAACATTGTTTTACATGAAAAAAAACAGCATCAGTAAAGTTTGATTTTCTCCTCCTTGCAAAGTGGAAAACCTTAATGACTTTTTGACCTGATCAGACCATGTTGCTTTTTTTGTCCAGGGCTTTTGATGCACTTGCTACATTTACCACATCACAATGATGTCTTTAACAACATATAACAATGAAATACATTTTCTTTCACTCGCTGCCAGCAGCCTACACGTCTAAGCCCACACCCACAGCAGTCATGTCAGACAGGAATGCATGTGCAGAACCGGAAAGACTGTGTGTGTGTGTGTGTGTGTGTGTGTGTGTGTGTGTGTGTGTGTGTGTGTGTGTGTGTGTGTGTGTGTGTGTGTGTGTGTGTGTGTGTGTGAGAGAGAGAGTGTGAGTGTGAGTGTGTGTGTGTGTGTGTGTGTGTGTGTGTGTGTGTGTGTGTGTGTGTGTGTGTGTGTGTGTGTGTGTGTGTGTGTGTCAAGAGTACAAGTGCACCATATGAATATGTGCGTAGGTGTGTTTGTGTGTGAGTGCGTGTGTGTGCGCGTGTGAACAAGTGGTCAGGTGAGCCTGTACGACACATAACAACTCACTCACACAAAGCCACTCATCAGATCTCTCCATGCTTGACTGCGTTGTTACATTCAGGAAAACAACCATAGCGATAGTATGACATTTTTTAAAACATGACAATATGTTTTACCTTTCTTCATTATTTTTTGATGGATGTTTTATCTGTAACCGTATTTATTTATCGACATGCTACATGTGGCCGAAAGCAACACAGAACAGGAATCTGGGAGGTAGCATGACTATAGCAAGACTATTCCCAACTTCTATTCACAGCTTGACAAACAGGGGACTTAAAAAAAAAAATTAAAACAAAAAAGCTTTTACAAATGCAAGTCACATTCACAAGCTTTGAAGTAAATTGTCAGTTGTGCAATAGCAACTACCTTGACATGAACAGAATGCAAACGCTTGGGACTACGCAACACCTGACACAGCACGGTATTTGTAAAGGTCTCTCTGTACTATGCATGGATATGGGCACGGTATAGCATGATGTATATAGAACAGTACTATATACTACTAGCTATGTACTGCTTTTTAAATGAATGGGCTGTTCATGCATTGAATACAACACACAGAGTTCACAAACGTGTTACGACAGTCTGACCAGACATTCCCACCGGAAGCATGCACAAAGATAGTGACACTACTGGCTCAAAATGTACATTTCACATAACACACACACACGCACGCACGCTCGCTCGCTCACACGCACGCACGCACACACCATTTTGACCAGTTTTGAAGAGAGCAGAAACAAAAGACAATATTCTTCTTCTCTATACCTGCACAGAACTGCAGGAATTTAGTGTGGGTGTTAAAGCTGGACGATTCCTTCATAAATGCCTTCAAGCCACAGACGTGTTTCCCTTAGACTTCATTCATTTAGCACGTCATCGCTTAATGTCTTACAACTGATCCTTTGTTGCTCTCAGATACAAAGTAAAATCCTTTTTTTCCTCCTAGACATAGAAGCAACCATTTCTTTAGGAGGGCCATAAAATGTGACTTCAAAATAAGTCATTCTGGGGTTACCAAATCCAAAACACTGACACTGAGGTGAAAGACCAGCTCGCACCAAAAAAAAAAACTGCACCACAGGGTTGGCAAGAAGCACTAGAACACGCAATTACGAGAAATATCAAAAATAATCCATCTGATACATATATAACCGGATGAGACTGATCTCATTCGCAGTCAAGAATGCCAACGATTGATGCGTCCATCCATCCACACGGCGTACGTTCATCTATTCCTATTGAGAGTGCTTCTCAAATATTAGCAACAGCAACACATGAGTCCCAGTAACTGCAATTGGTACGTCATTTATACCCCAATGTCATAAAATACCAGGGTAGAATTAACCACAGCAACTGCATCGGAGCAGCAGTGAAATGTCAAAAGAGGTCCGCAAAGAGGTGGCAAAGAACACCAAAATAAAAAAAAATGCTATGCTTGTTTTTGCCCTGCAAGAGGGGGCAACACTACGCCATCAGCCTGTTTTTGTTACACCAGGTCGATAGGCGGCGTCCTTCGTTTGTTGGTTTGATCGTCCCCGTTTGGCCTTGAGGAGGAGGAGATTGAGGCTACTGTGGCCGTCCCACCTCCTCCTCCACCTCCTCGGCGGCTGGCCGAGCCGTCCGTGAGGAACTTCTCCAGCTTGTCCAGGTAAGGGGGCCGCTGGGGCAGCAGGAAGTAGTGCGTGTTGCTGGCCTTGCAGCCGTTCTCCATGACCGGCAGGATGCACGGCGAGCCCTCGCTGTTCTGCCGCTGGAGCCCGCCGCGGCTCACGTACTTGGGGTCGGGCGCGAAGCTCTGCGTGGGCGGCATGATGCCGTTGACGTAGGTGGGGAGGCATTTGGGGCTGGGGGTGCGGGCGCTGCCGGTGCCGGTGCTGGACAGGGGCTCTCGCGGCGGCACCTTGGGGGGTCGGTCCTCGTCACTGTACGCCCCCGAGGACACCTCGGCCGACCAGCGGCGGTAGTCGGCGGTCTTGGCGGGCCGGGGCGGGATGGGGGCGCGCGGGGGGATCTCGGGTTTGTCCATGATGGCGGCAGCGTCCTGCTGGCAGCCGTGGTTGGTGGTGGCGTTACGATGGTGGCAGGACAGGCGCAGCGATGTGGGCTTGTTGAAGGAGCCGGCCGGACCCGAGTGGGAGCGGCGTAGTTTCCTCACGGCTACGGCGCGGTCTTGCACAGCAGCATGGTCCTGCGAGGGCTGCTGCTGCTGCTGTTGCTGTTGCTGGTGGTGGTGGTGGTGGTGGTGGTGGGGTGGGTGATGGTGCTGGTGCTGGTGTGGAGTATGATGCTGCTGATGCCGTTCAGAAAGTTCCTTCTCCTGCCGTCTCTGCTGCGGCTGGTGCTGATGCTGATGCTGATGCTGGGGATGCTGGTGGTGGTGATGTGGATGTGGATGTTGCTGGAGCTGGGGCTGCTGTGGATGCTGTGACTGAGGGGGCTGGGGTGACTGAGGGGGCTGGGGCTGGGGCTGGAGCGGCTGGGGTTGCTTCTGCTGCTGCTGCACCGGTGGCGTGGGCCCGTCATGGTAGGCGTAGTTAATCATCCCCCGCCCTCTACAACTCTGCCGGCCCGGCATGCCGTAGCGGAACGGCGAGGGCGCCACGCTACCCGATGACGACGGCGCGTCCGGCACCAGCCTGCAGCTCTCGTCCGCGGCGAAGAAGATGTCCTGGACCTGCTCAGTGGAGGAGGACAGGTGGTCCAGGAGGGAGGAGGAGGTGTTGGAGGGAAGAGGGGGCAGGGGCTTGGCCACCCGGCTAGGGGTGAGCGGAGGGCTGACGCGGTCGCACACCGACAGGCGCTGGAAGGGGTCGTCCTCCACGGGGCTGGGCGTCAGGGGCTCGCTGCTGGACGACAGGGCCAGGGCCAGGGCTGAGGGACGGAACTTCTTGGGGGGAAGCTTCGCGACTAAAGGGCTGCCCCGGGACAGGGTCGATCGTGGTTCTGTAAAAGGTTTTGAAAAAAAGAAAATAATGTGTTATTAATGTGTTGTAAAATAAAGCGTTATTAAAGCCAAAAGCATTATTAAATTTCATCTTATGGTAGCAAACAGCATGTCATCTTATGGGAACAAGCACAATACGCCAGCAATATCACTTACACATTAAACTGTTATTAAAATTCCTCTATTTTTGTCTCCAGTCCATATGCCATAAAAAGGTCCCATGAAATAATAACAAATCTAATATTTTTAAATGTCAACCCAGCAAAACCGCAGCCAACTGGAAAAGAAAAGCCACTTCGCTCAGGGTCAGTGACCACACCTTGTTCTCTTGGTGGGCTAAAGACTAACCTCCCACTGTTTTGCAAAACATTCCCCAAGCTAAATTTAGCTCGGGCTCGGAAGCCAAGTCACCGGCTGACAGATCACATAGAACCCTATGAAAACTTCCCCTGAGGACCATCAGGTGGTGGCAGGCGGGGGGGGGGGGGGGGGCAGGGGGGGACATTACTATATCACATAACGTCTATACATCCCTCAGCATACCTCCATGTCTACAGCAATGTTAATTTCGTCAGCTTTTTAAAATGTAGTCTTAGTCTTAGTCACAATGACGAAAATCAATTTTAGTCTTAGTCATATTTTAGTCATTGCCTTCCCAATTTAGTCTTAGTCTTAGTCTAAATGACGAAAATCAATTTTAGTCTTAGTCAATTTTTAGTCATTTTCGTCATTTTAGTCAACACTGTACATAATAGAACTTCTCCACACAGTTTCTCTTTTTAACATATATCATTGACTGTACAGAATAAACCTTCTCCGCACACTGCTCCTCTTTTTAACATATATCACATTGTACAGAAAAAAACTTCTTCACACACTGTTTCTCTTTTTCTCTATTTTATCTAATACCAGTGTTAATTTCGTCAGCTTTTTAAAATTTAGTCTTAGTCTTAGTCACAATGACGAAAATCAATTTTAGTCTTAGTCATATTTTAGTCACTGCCTTCCCAATTTAGTCTTAGTCTCAGTCTAAATGACGAAAATCAAAAAAGGGCATTGACGAAATATTTTAGTCATAGTCATGGTTGACGAAATTAACACTGGTCTACAGGGTCGATAAAGCAAACATTTTTCCCCTATATAAAACATTTACAGATAGACAGACACACAGAGAGAGAAAGAAAAGAAGAGAGAGAGAGAATATGTATGTAGTATGAGTATGTAGTTGCATGCAGAGATAAACACAAAGAAGAGGGAGGAAGAGCGGGAGGAAGGGAGCGAGAGAGAGAGAGAGAGAACTGGCTACTTACTTTCTACAGAGGAGGGGGAGAGAGGCTGGTGTGTTGTTGGTAAGCCGTAATCCACCGCGCTGTCCATGCTGAAATACAGACTGACAAAGGAGACAAGAGGGTTATCCAACGTCCAGTATATACCCTGTGTGCCAATACGGTCTAGACATTTACCATTACACATTATATATATGGGTCAATGGAGCTCTTTAATAGCAGACCTCAGGTGGCACAAAAACAGTTAATTCCCATAAATCAATTAATAATTGGTCATTCATGTACAAGCGATGAATATGCTCAGGGCCGCTGACAGCTTTGACCGGGCCTGGGGAAAAATAATCTGAAAGGGCCCCCTCTAGACACACACAATGTAATGGGGTCCCAATTCTGGGCCCCCTCTTTCCCTGGCCACGGGACAACTCCCCCGCCACCCCTCCCTGTCAGCTTCCCTGAATATGCTTGTTTGAACGTTCAGTGAAAACAAAAAGATGTTTTCATCCATATAATAATGGCATTAGCCGTGGTTGCACCACCCACATATCAGTGCTCATGGTATATCAAAGTGAATAAAAGAGCAACATTTTGGATAAACTTTTTTCGGTCTCTCTTGTCTGTGTTCTCATTACAGTGCATTCCTATGCTCCTCTACAGTCTACAGTCTACAGTCCCATGTTGCTTCTGTGGCGCAGGGTACTAATGCACCTGGCCATATAAGGGCTTCATGTCTATGGGGACCAAGGTTCGAGTCTGACCGGGGTCATTTCCAAATCCTAATCCATCTCTCTCTCCCACCCACTATCTTGTCACTCCTTCACTATCCTCTCGGATAAAGGCTCAAAAAGTCTGAAAAAAATATTTTTTTAAAGAATGCTGCAATTCCAGACGACACAACCAAATGTTTTTTGTTGTTCCCTCTGCTTGACACTTGCGTCGACTTGAAGTCATAGTGATGGTTTCTGGAAGTCATAATCTCACCAGGAATCAAAGTTGGGGAAAATGGCAGACTTCAGTACAGCCACTTTAAACCCAGTCTGTCTCTTGTGTCAGTGTGCTCATAGTGCATGCATAATACATAGGCTATGCAGTACATCTCTTCACGAAAGTCCACTAATTGTTCGTAGCTCCAAACCAAAAAAAAATGACAACACAAAGCAAATAAACATGTTTTTGTTGTTCCCTCTTCGTGACACTCACTTATCGCTCTAGACCAAAAAAGTGACAACACAAAGCAAATAAACATGTTTTTGTCGTTCCCTCTCCGTGACACTCACTTATCGAAGTCATGGTGGTGGTTCCAGGAAGGCTTGGTTCCGGCCATGCTGTGACAGTGGCTGCCCCGCAGGAAGAGTGCTTGCGAGGGTAAACAGACTTCCTGCGCCGTCAGGCCTGCAGTGGACATACTCCAGCTGCAATCGGGTCGCATCAAAGCCAGGAAACACTTGGGGTCGCCAAGCTTGCCGCCACAAAGGTACCTGCGAAGAAGAAAGATTACAATATATTACAATTTGTTACATGTACCTTAGATTGTTACATTACGCTACACTTAGCTGATGCTTTTATGCAAAGCAATTTACAGTTATTTAGGTACAGGGTTTTGGTTACAGTCCCTGGGGAAATGTCGGGTTAGGTGACTTGCTCAAGGACGCCTCAGCCACAGATTGAGGTTTAGCAGGATTCAAAGCTGCAACCCTCTGATCAAAAGCAAATCCCTAAAAATAAGGTCACATGCATAGGACTGAGAGAGGTGAGTGAGTGAGTGAGTGAGTGAATGAGTGAGTGAGTGAGTGAGTGAGTGAGTGAGTGAGTGAGTGAGTGAGTGAGTGAGTGAGTGAATGAGTGAGTGAATGACATGATTATCATACTGCAGCTTGGTACTGGTCACAGGGTGCATGAGGGACTGGAAGAGAGCATGCATTCTCCCGTGCACATTGTCTATTGAATGTAAACCAGTTATGAGGATGGAAATCTCTCACAACACTTGCCTTTACCTGTGTATATTTGCTCAGAGGCAAAGTGTTCGTAATTTGTGGCATTACTGGCACACATAACATGAATTAGTATGGTAAAATGTAACACTAAAAGGCTTAAAACTGTCGTCACACGATCAGGTGCAGATTTTGGGCTCAATTTGAAAGCTTTGTGAAAAAAGAATGGTAGGCAAGACAGAGCTATGTTCCATAGCCTGGGAAATCCCATGCTGCTTTGCACAATAGTTCTGATCTGAAATGGATTCTCCCCCAAAAGCAGGGTCCTGAGCAAAGGAGCCAATACGAGTTGGGAGGGGTGGAAAGGCAATCATGCATATCACTTGACAAACGGAAGCTTGCCATTTGTTTGAATAGATACAACTTGCACAAAGTCTGGCTATGGGCTACATACAGTGCGTATATGCCACATGATGCATTCATAATGCCCATGTAAGCGGCCATGGGCAATCGTAAACTACCCCTTTCCTACAAGAAATTGCATAGGCAGCCTCCAGACTATCTGACTTGTAAGATAGTATCGTGTTAACCAGGCAAATGTTCCACAGCCTATGGAATGACGAGCATCCTTTTGGCATGACACAAAGACACCTGTGTTTCTACGAGACCTCCGGACACATACACTGGGCAATATCAATAAGCATTGTTAGGCTACCATGACAGCTAGAAATGAACAAAACTCAGGGGAAGAACCCTTGACCACACTATGCTTAACATGCTTAAAGGTACAGTACTACTTTGTTGTGTTTTTATCCATTTGCATTGCTTGTTCAGAAACATCATAGTACATCATGGCAAATGGGGAAACATTTTAATGAATATCCTCCATGATCATGAACCCTTTTAAACTACTCTACCTTATCGGGGATATACATACTTCCGATTCTTTTTTTTCATTTTTCCTGCTCACTGTGACATGCTAAACTCACAACAACTATGGGTATCAGTTTTGTCACTTTCCGGTCCTGGCAACGGAACTGAAATATAACACAGTGGACCTTTTAAGACAGTAAATCTTAGGCAAAAACTAAAAGGTGATCCAACATAAAACGATTTTATCACTGTCCGGTGAAAGTTTTTTTTTGCAGTTGTGACAAAACATAACTTACACTGACAAAGGTTTTTTTTAAAAGTGTTTCAGTTCAATAACATCAGTGATCTCACTCTTGACTGAGCACTAGTGGCACATGTCCAATAATTGCGCCGCGGTTGAGTAAATAAACATTTTAACAGCAAACAACACTATCACTAAACCTTGCACTGACTCCCTGCATGCATTGTATAGTATGTACATTGTGTTTATCGATTAATCACATTCCACGAAGCAGAGAGTTAATATTAAACTGAGTTACATAGTGTACTGAAGAGAAATATAAACACCACTTAGAGTAGGTGGAGTATTTACTATTAGTCTCTATTTCACCTTTAAGCAATTTGACATTGTACTGCATTAAGACTGTTCTCAGGTACCACTTGGACTTGAACTCTACCTTCTATTAAACGCCCTATTTCTACACATACTTTTCTTGCTAATCCTTCCAGGCATTTGCGTAGTAGCAGATATATACATTAACTGAGCAACACAGTATATCCCTAACCGACATCTGAAAAAGCTTGTAGTTTGCTCAGCTGTGACAAGTAAGTGGTGAAGGGTGTACACTGTAAAAAAAAAACAGTGTCGATATAATTCTAACAAATTTGAAATTCACTCACTATGGTCTCACTCAAAAATCGTTTGAATTACTCTCTGCTTTACTCTTTCAAATGTTAAATCCACTCAATGTTGCGTAAATATTATGCCCTGGAGAGCTGAAATTGCACTGGCCACCTGCAATTTTTTTCTTACACTGACTTTTGACTCCACTGTTAGAGTAATTTGACTCTCCACAGTGCTGTGAATACCCTATCTGTATTCAAGTAAGTTTACTGTGAAATATTGACACCTCATTTTTTGTACTGCACAGTAAAAATGCAGTGTTAACTCAACACTTAGGGAGTACAAGATACACTGGAAGAGGGGTGTCAAACACAGGCCCGAGGGCCAAATCTGGCCAGCGGAGTCATTTTATTTGGCCCGCAAGATCACTTCAAATGTGTATTACAGTTGGCCCACATACACCATAAATGTATGGCTTATTAAGACTTGAAAATGAAATTTCATGCATCACAGGAATATGAGCTCAGGCCAGTGAAATAGCTCACACTCAAATACATCAGAATATGTGCAGACACTATGATGGGAATTTGTGAAATTCAAATATTATTTAGTGTGTGTGTGCGCACAATTTTTGTCCCTTTTCAAAAATAAATAAGTCTATAAATCTTGAGTTTGCCCCCCGACTTCGCTCCAGATTTTGATTTTGGCCCTCGGTCAATTTGAGTTTGACACCCCTGCACTAGAAGATATTAAATCAACCCTCTCCTTTCTAATATATAACTTTTCTGCAAAGACAGAAACATTGTGAAGCAGCGCTGGTGGAGCAGCGCTGGCACTGCTCTGCACTATGCTGTTTACCTGGTGTCATGCTTGGCAGATCACTGCCTCCTGTGTCTGAAAAATTGTTATGCAGGTCTCAGTTTCTCAGAGCATTTGAGCATCAGTTTAGGAAACCCGATGCCGGACAATGCCAGTGACAATGTAGAATGCAAATGCATAGGTAGGTGGAAAAGCATCAGATCACTAGTCAAGGTTAGGAATGAGCAAGAAGGGCCACTTTGGTAACAGGAGAACTGAATGATGGTGTAAGCACTTCCACCCGCACTCACTGACACTTGTACATTTACTCTCTCACACACACGCACGCACGCACGCATGCACACACACACACACACACACACACACACACACACACACACACACACACACACACACACACACACATTCATACAAGCACTCACACACGAACACACATGCATACAAGCACTCACACACAAACACACAAGCAAACTACCCTCGCTGTGGTTCTCAGATCATCAGAATGACACAAGCATGACACACACTTGCCGACATCTTCCACGCAAGCCTCCCAGTGTGGAAGGACAATCTGTGATTGCAGACCCGTGCAGTAAAGCTATATTGGGGGCATTAAGACAACCACAACGACAACTCTCCACCTGTAAGTGTAAGAGGACGAGTTGGATCTGCCATGGGAAACACTTTTGGCAGGAAAATGCACTTGGTGTAGCCACATATTTATATCCAAACAGCACACAACTGTGTATCAACCTGCACTGACAGGCCAATAAAACTAATAGGCTATGAGGTCTACAATGAACCAAAGCCAATGCTGTGCTTGACATTGTCTACAACAAGGGCTCTAAACCTTTTTCCATCATCAACCAAAATGGCTAGATGTTAATCTTGCTGACCAAACACACACTCACTAATGGGTCAAAGTGGCTAGTAAGTTTTCTTTATTACCAGCCAAAGCATTTTCACCAGAATTTGGCCATTTGGCCCTGAGTACAAGCAGGCCTAAAAACAGATTGGAGTTGAAAACTGTAAATGAGCTCACAGACAGAATGAGTAACAAAACTTTGAATTTCAAAAAGGCTCATATGTAGGCTATCCAATACGAAGCTGTCTTCAATAACACTTTCACTGTCGTGTGAACTGACTTGGGTGTCTCAATGAAAAGTCTCAAGGTTCACATGGCAACTATCAAGTTCCAAACTTTCAGCATTAGTACACGGTTTAACTTCTACCACTGACATTTGCTGCAGACCATTTTGTTTCATCAAATTAATTATATTATCTACTAAGAAGCTAGCCTATAACACACATCCCTTATAATGTGTTATAAAATGTTATAAATGTGCCTTCATATAGCACTATACGTACATAGGCTATAGCAACACTTCCTTTTACGCAATCCCCTGCGTTCCCTTGGACAGACTCCGCGTATAACCATAAGGGCTCGCAATGTTTACCAATCCCTGGTACCTCTTGATGACATGACAAACTGACCAGCGCCTACTCACTAAGGAGAAGTGGGTTAGTTATCGATCCTTTAGAGACATCAGTTCGCAAAACCAACTGAAAAGGCGGTAAAAAGTGGCTAAGGTGAGCGGAAACTTGCATGTCGTTCTGGCACGCTGCACGATCTCGGCATTGACTGTGTCCATGTCCGGAGTAGAGCTTCAAACTCGGGACAGCCTTCCTGGCAGAGCTGGGGGCAGGGGTGAGAGCAGTGGAGGGTTGCAAGGGGGATGCAACGTGATCCGCGATAATGAACCCCACGGGACTGTCGCTTCCTCTTGCAACAGGTGCAAAAAGGAACCGGACTGGCATCGGTCTCGTCTGGCGCTTCCTCCGCGCGGCGCGCGTTACTTCGAGGGAGACCCCAAAGCTGGAAACAGCGCACATTTAAAGTGTGTGTTCTTCATGCATATTGATCAGCTATATAGTCTTTAGGCTTGTAAAATACCATTTACCCTGCATCACGTCACTTGAAATCAACAAATAGCCTACACCTATAAAGAAAGCAACCGGCCATTAAGCTACATTGCACAATCACTCATCTATAGGCTTTGTCACCACGTTTAAATAATTTTCACGTTTGAGGTTATGAAAAAGAGCAAAATAGGTCCCTGAATACAAACCTACAATATACGTAACCTCGCGGCGTTCACACCCCGGGTTTGACACATCCACAGCGGTTTCTGAGCAACCATACCCGCTCTACCTGTGCGACGAGCACTCACACACCCTGAATAGGGGACGAATAGTGTGCTTCCGCAAAGAGGCTATGAGTCATTCAAAGACAACACATGTAATTTAGCTGCCTATTAGTCTATTTGTCTGTTGAAACACGAACAGCCGATTTCCTCAGCCCTAGCTTTAGGATTCGGGAGTTAACATGGGCTTCCCTAACATATTCAACTTTTGACAGCAGTTTCACACTGGACACTTTTTGACCAACTTCACTACTTCTTCACTACTTTCAAGGTACCATTATATATAAGTAATACTGATCACTGCAGAGCAGAAGAAAATACAGAAAAAAATAATTAGTCCAATTTGCTCTCTTAAAATTGCGCATTGTAATGTGTGCGTAAAAAATGTTCCAATGCAAGTCCATCTCTTGTGAAATGTTACAGACCCGTCACAGACCCTGATAACATCGTACTCTTTGCTGTCGTCATACACACAGAGAGAGACACACACAGCCAACACTCAAGCTCACCCACTCGCACGCACCAATGCGCGAGCTGTCGGGCGCGCGCGCAACAACGTACAGAGAGGACTCAAATTCAAACTGTAACTTTCATTAAATCGCAATCTGGTGCTCACCTTAGGGGGGGTCTCGTTGTTTTCAATGCGCGCGCACTATTCCCAAATCATGCGCAGACGCGCATGCTGTGGTGTCGCCTTAAAATGGTGAAATTCTGTGTGTTCTCTTAGGATTAGGTCTCTCACTACAGCGCTGAGATACACTACTGCATTCATAACTATGCAGCACTACTTGGGAGAGACTCGTGAACAAGGCCGGGTCTGTAAGCAAAGGTCTTTTAAAGACTTCCATGGCTCCGCCCCGCTTAAAGTCACCGTGCTCTTTTCTTTTTTTATTTTTTTTTTTACACAGGATCACTCGGGTCCGGATCGCTGGCTGTAGTAGTATAATGCTTTCCCCTCCTACTTTATTACCACATTGACTCACAAATCATGTTGGCTCATAACTTTTGTGCCGCTAACTTTCGAGATCTATTATACATTGGATAATAAGCCTAACCACTATGCAATATACTATATTTATAATAAACACATAATAATAATGATAATAATAATAATAATAATAATAATAATAATAATGATAATAATAATAATAATAATAATATTGGTGTTGGTGTTGATGATGATTAACAGATTTAAAAGAATCAATTAATCTGACAGCTCACACTGAGCTGTGTTGGAAGTGTATCTGTAAATCCTGCTTGTTTTAGCAAGGAGATGGGCAGGTGTGTGTGTGTGTGTGTGTGTGTGTGTGTGTGTGTGTGTGTGTGTGTGTGTGTGTGTGTGTGTGTGTGTGTGTGTGTGTGTGTGTGTGTGTGTGTGTGTGTGTGTGTGTGTGTGTGTGTGTGTGTGTGTGTGTGTGTGTGTTTGTCTGTTTGTGTGTGTGTGTGTGTGTGTGTGCATGCGTGCACATGCATGTGTGTGTGCGTGCATGCGTGTGTGTAGGATCAGCACATGGTCTCCAGAGTGGCTGGAGGGCAGATAAAGAAGGCAGGGACAGCAAACACTCCTGGCCATTTATCACTGTTGTATATTTCCCAGGGATGGATTTGTGGGGTCCATATTGCTGCCCGTGTCGTGACACGACTTTTATCAGATCTGTGTCAGGATAATGCAGCTGTTTCACTCAGAGACTGTTGTTACATATGCATGCACGCATGCACGCATGCACGTGCACACACACACACACACACACACACACACACACACACACACACACACACACACACACACACACACACACACACACACACACACACACACACAAAACACACACACACACACACAAAACCACAGGCACGCACGTAGAGAAAGAGAGAGAGACAAGAAAGATAGAGGGATGCAAGTTAAAACTGACACACACTACATATACATCTCTACGCTATATGACAGCACACCACACTGTAACAAACACCCTGCAATAACTCCAAGTTTGCTTTGGATAAAACCACCAGCTAAGTGTAATGAAATATAATGCAATGTAATCCGGAGTAGAAACATGGGAACCACTTCAAAACGGCACAAACGTGCGTGAACAAGAACAAGAAAAAGAAAGTAGAATAATAATAAGGAACAGCAGAAACACAATAGGGTCCTATACACACCTTCGGTGCTCGGGCCCTAATAATAATATGATGTGATGGTCAGAATGTATCTCTGTGCTGAGCTCCCACTGGCTCCATAGTACAGAGGCCTAAGCCATGGGGCCAGTAAAATCATTGGCAGGTAATCAGGAACAGCACTTTCCACCTTTGTGTCTGTGCCTGAAAAGTGAACTGAGCAGAGCTGTTTCATGAAGGGATTTACGGTACATATTTGTGCTTATTGTCCAAGTTACAGTGTAGTGGCTGGGGAGGTATTTCAGGTACATCCATGCAGGTGACGTAAGATCTCACCATGTTTTCTTGGGCACGACCATAAGCAAGAAGACGGTTTTGTTTACAGTAATATACTGAAGACTGCAAAACCAACAACCAAGAGACTGAGAATGTCTCAAAGACACTGGCACCTGTGAATATACTGACTCTGCTCTGACTTGGGCTGTGAATGTGATTTAACCCCTTAATGCATGCTGTACCACCAGTGGTACGCTGTAATAGTCATTGAAAAGTGAAGTACTAGTTCTACAATACTATGACATAACACAGGGCCTTTAGTAATGCACTACGACTTGGTCATTGCCATTCTGGTAACAGCAAATGTATAATACAGTGTCTTAACGGGTTAACTTATAACTGCACATGAAAAAAAAACATACTGAAGACCAAACCACCAAAACAAATCATAGACAAAAATTACTATTTGAGGAAAAAGTTTAGCTCACAACAACATGGTCAGTTGTTATGGTTGTAAAACTTGTTGGCTGGCGTCCATGTACAGGTGTGCTTTTTACACCATGGTAGTAGGTCTCAGAGCCAGGTAGGCTGATGTGAAGATTAATGTTTTCCAAGTGTAACACAAAGATAGAGACACAATGCCGACTGAACAAAACACACACACACACACACACACACACACACACACACACACACACACACACACACACACACACACACACACACACACACACACACACACACACACACACACACACGCACACACACACTGACTGTACAGCTAAAACAAACAAATCGTTGAATCAGAAGGTATGCTGAGAGAACAAAATGTACTTATGTGTGTGTGTGTACTTGTGTGTGTGTGTGTGTGTGTGTGTGTTACACAGTTAGCAAATCCTCCAATGCTGGCCTCGGCCCCCGGAGCTAACAGGCTTATCATTAGATATTTGGCCATAGATGGGCTCCGGCTCCCAGGCACTAATCCCCTTCTATAATTTTCGAGCACATTTTTCACATTCCAGCTGGCCAGTTGTGGCCAGCCTGGGAAGGGTGGGCTCTCATTGGTTGGTGTTGGCTACATACATACTACATACATGCAGTAAAAAAATATGGTGCAATCTGTTAGTGTGTGTGTGTGTGTGCGTGTGTGTGCGTGTGTGTGCGTGCCTGCGTGCGTCCGTGCCTGCGTGTGTGTGTGTGTGCATGCGTGCAAGCGTTTGTACTTTATATATGTTATGTGTACGCAAAGTGCCTAGATTTGGACAGCTTTTGTATTCGTACAATGATAACATAGATATTGTAGAATACTGTAGCAGCACAACTTAAGTTGTTTAAGAACAGTCAATAAAAACAACTGGAAAGACTGCTGGTCAATTACTCGTGTAATAAAAAATGTTTTTTCCAAAATCAAACTTGAAGTTTGGAACACTGTGCATATAAAAAATGTTTTCCTTTTCCGACACGCTGCCACGCGAGTGAGTGGGTGCATTTGCAATGTGCTGCAGCAGAGAGCGTAGATGACTGGCTGGTCCAAGCAGTGCAGGGGTGCATTTCTCGAAAGTGTAGTTGTTAGCCTGTTAGCAACTTGGGTAGTTGCCAGTGTGAAAGTGCATTGCAAACAACAAAGTAGCTAACAGAGTTACCAATTATGGCTTCGAGAAACGCACCCCAGAGTAGAGATAGGAAACCCGGCCATGAACTTTCCTCCTCTGCACACGCTCCCTCCTTCCCTCCCTCCCTCCGTCTCTCACTCTCTCCCTCCACTCCGCTCCACTCCTCCCTCCCTCTCTCTCTCTCTCTCTCCACTCCACCCCTCCCTCTTTTTCTTGTCTCCCGCCTACACTGTTCAGCTGACGTGATGTCACTGCAGGAAGACAGGAAGAGCCTTATAAAGACAGCCAGGCCAGCGGCAGGGCAGGCAGCGACCAGGCAGGGCGACCCAGTCTGGGACACAACACCTGCCCGAAATAGTGGAGCGAAGCAGGGGAACTAGTGGAGCGGAGCGGCCACAGTGCACCGAGCAGGCAGCCAGCAGCTGACAAAAGACACACAGTCAGAAAGAGAGACAGAGAGACAGACAGGCAGACAGACAGGCAGACAAGACGTGCCTTGCTCTGAACAGACTAAGCCAGACTTTGAGTGAGTGTCATGGAGAGAAGAAGAGAAGAGAAGAAAAGTAGAGGAGGGAGACAGATCTGTAGCCTGGTCCTGACCATCCCATAATACTACCATTTCACGTAGTGGAGGCAATCCTTGGCCGGAAGTACGTGGATGGTCTCGCGAGGCTAACAGATCTGACCCTGATTAGTGCTCTTCTGTGTGTGCAGCCATTAGGTGTGTGTAGCCATTTGTTGTCTTTTTAGAGAAGCATGCTGATGCAGAGTATGGATGCATTACATACACACACACACACACACACACACACACACACACACACACACACACACACACACACACACACACACACACACACACACACACACACACACACACACACACACACACATGCACGGGTTCATACATGCACAAATGTACAGTGGGAAAGAGACAGAGGGAGACACACACACACATACACATATAATGAACCTCATGCAATGAATGTCAACACGCTTACCTGCCGTACCCTCTTATTTCATGCATGTGCATGCACAAGTACAGTACACGCATGTTCAGTACACTGAAATTTGCGCGTTCAATCAATACACACACAGTGAAGCATGCAGCTATGCGCACAATCACACATGCACATACACGCAACACATACACATATCTACTTTCAAACAGAAAACATTTAGAGGGAGAAATCCAAGTCTTTTTGATTTGGGTGGAGGGGCAGGTGTGTGTATCAGCAGCTGTCCTCATCATTATTCCGCAGGTTTGCGAGTGATCTTACAGGAAATCACGCCTAGAATTCGAAGGACAGGAAGGGAAATCCCCACTTCCTCCTTCACAAGAAGATGTACCGTACGTCAAACTCCCCTTCCACTTCGCTGTGGATTTTCACCAGCAACGGGGTGTGGCAGCCAGCAGCCGCCGTAAATGAAAGAGAGAGAGAGAGAGAGAGAGAGAGAGAGAGAGAGAGAGAGAGAGAGAAAGGAAAAGGAAAAGGAAAAGGAAAAAAAAACGTATGAAGTCATGATTCATCCACTTTCGGAAGAGGTCATGGATTTTTGACCTCCAACCGCTGATGTCATCTCAAACACCCATAGCTTGGCATTCCAACAGGTCTCTCCTGATCAAACTTCAGGGCCTGCACGATAAGAGGCTTTTCAATCAGGTGAGCGAGTGGTTCCCTCTGTCAGCATTGAAAAGAAAAGACGTGAGCGAGCGAGAACGGACTGGAGCTCCTTGTTTCAGAATGCGAGTGAGGCGCTCCGCATTGCACTGCCACGCCATCGGCAAACCAGGTCACAGACACTCCTGTCAGGTCACGCTCCCCGGTTGCCACATCTGATCTATGTGTCACAAGCTGGCCTAAGTCTATATCTCCATCTGCTAGGAGTTCCCATGGCTGTTCTCTAACCAACACATACAGGCACAATAGTTACAAATATGAACTATTGGTTTAGTTTATAGTCTCATTTTTTGAGAGGAATTTCTAAGAGAGATTGTGTTGTGTTGCGCAAATATTTGAATTATTGTAAAAAAAGGTGGAATACAGTCCAATAGGAATGAAGTAGGTCACTACAGTATCATGTAGATTTAGATAAGATTAGATTCTTTATTGTCCCATAGGGCTGTTTGTTTTCACATCAGACAGTCAGTTCCATCAGGTTCAGCATTTGTTAGATTTTTGTAGTACACACGTCATTTAGAAAACATGTAGACACCATTTTCCCACATAGACACATACCGGTAAACATCCTTAGGCATCCATATCCAATACATATACACACATCTATTCATATACACTACACTCCAATACATATAGTACACTAACACTCCTATAGCCTACAGGTACCTGTACACTCCTCTCCTCCACATACAATCTATCCATTTTTTGTTGTGACCCCCCCCCCACCCCCACCCCCCCTTTTACCCAGCTATGCCACCAGCTATGCCTCCCCTCTCATTTCGCAGCTATGTCACCACACATACATAAGTCCACACATGAATCCCCACATTACTTCATTATTACATTATAATATACACAATATAGTTCTGATTTGTTAATGACAAAATACATCATTATCAAACAAAATCATTACAAAATCACCATGAGTGATTGAACACAGCACTACAATAACCACTTAACCCAAAACAATCACATTCACATTTACATTAAAACTGATTGGTATTGATAATATTCCAAAACAATACCATCTACCATGACACCAAGCACCAACTAAACATCCGGTGTGCTGAACATAACCCCAAATGTTTTTCACCAGACAAACACCACAGTCAGACACTGTATTTTTCCCCCATCTTCATCCGATCAGCTGTAACCAAAGAAACAGTAGATGACCCACATGAAATTTTCATACAACCCGTCTAAAAATGACGCACTAATACGGGGAAAGCACCTCCGAATAGAATCAAGTCTGAGCAAGAGAGGGTTCATTAAAATAGTTTGGGGTGAGCATAAGCCGGCGGAATCATTCAACATTCCCAACCGGGGGGAAGTGTGTTGTTTTTAAAGCGATGGCACACTAACGTCCCATTGATGTGGGCGAGAGCGGTAACGACCGATGACAAACCACCAGGCCGACCAAAAAAGTGGGGCCCGTTGGGTCTGTTTCATATTTGTTCGCCTCGTCACTGCTGGTCAGAGCGCTTACAGATGGCACCCACCCAGCATGACTCTCTCTCTCTCTCCCTCTCTCAAACAAATCCTCAAATAGTAATCTTGTCCTGGAAACATAACACAGACCCAACAACAACAGAGACGGGCCATTCATAACAAAATATAAACATAATCATATTACTGCACTTCATGCTGTTACACAAACCATCTTCGTCTCTCTCTCTCTCTCTCTCTCTCCGCATCTGTGGTTACCCACACTTTTTTTGCATTAATCACTTCCTCCCCCGTTATTGATGAAACCCTTTCTTGGAAACCGACAATGATTTCAATCACATGCCGCCTCACCATTGGTATAAACACAAGGAAACGGAGCTGCTCTTTCTATTTTTCCTCTTTCGTTCCGGCCCCTGGTGAACTTTGCAAGCTCTACCAACCACCACCACCATAGCCTGCAGCTAGATAGTAAAGAGGCGTTTTCATTTTTTTTCTTCATTCGTCTGTCTGAGGCTTGCTGTGCGGGACACTGGGTGTGTTTAGTGTAGTGGCTGTTGGCACATAGTCCTACTACTCAGGGTTGCTGACAGCTTTGGCTGGGCCCAGGACAAAATCATAGGACAGGGCCCCCCCCATCAATACATGCAATGTAATGAGGAACCAGTTCTGGGCCCCACCTTTGTCTGGGCCCGGGACAACAGACCCCTTTGCCCCTGCCCCCTGTCAGCTCCCCTGCTACTACTTCAGTGTCCAGGACTGACGTGGGGATGAGACGTTACTGGCAGGCAGCGCAGTCACATGATGTGCACGTTATATAAGGATCGAGGGCTGCATCTAACCTAGATGTAAGGTGGTAATTACAGGTCGACTACTGGTGCTGTAAAAGGTACTGGGGGTAATAAAAAGGTGTGTGTGTGTGTGTGTGTGTGTGTGTGTGTGTGTGTGTGTGTGTGTGTGTGTGTGTGTGTGTGTGTGTGTGTGTGTGTGTGTGTGTGTGTGTGTGTGTGTGTGTGTGCGTGTGTGTATCATCTGTGTCTGTCGTGTGCACTGAGCTGTGGTGTAAGTGTGTGTGTGTGTGTGAGCGTGTGTGTGTGTGCGTGCATGTGTATGCGTGTGTGTGTGTACGCACTTACATACAGCATGTGTGCGTTAATTGGGCTACTTCCTCTTTGTCTCTCTGTGTGTGTGTGTGTGTGTGTGTGTGTGTGTGTGTGTGTGTGTGTGTGTGTGTGTGTGTGTGTGTGTGTGTGTGTGTGTGTGTGTGTGTGTGTGTGTGTGTGCGCGCGCATGTGTGTGTGTGTGTGTGGTAGTATGTGTCATGCAAGTACTGTATGTTGGATGTTCAAAGCTCACAGTCAGAATGACTTCAAGCCATGATTAGATCTCCAGTCCTCTGGTTTAAAGCAGCACACCACATACAGTAGCCACTCATCCAGCCATCGATAGCAAAAGTAGTCTGACGTGCATCGATACATCATTGACTGTTGTGTTGAATTTCCACTGCTTTTGCTATCGATGTGTGGATGTGTCCTGGAACTACATATACGCTGTGTTCAGGTTCTTGAGATTTGAGCTGTTGTCGAGCTGTGGGTATGTTAGAGCTGAATGAACACATTCTAGTGTAAAATGAAGGTTTTAGATTTTAAATGCAATTTATTTCTTGTTTTTATGTGCTTCGGAGACTGAGATATTTAGGTTTTAATAGGGAGAGGGCAACTTTTCCCAAAAAGGGCTTGGGCTAAAAAAAAATTTAATCAGATATTTAACACAGCAGTCAATGATGTCATCAATGTATCGATGCATGTCAGACTACTTTTGTTTTATAGATGGGTGAATGTGTCATAACAAAAGTAGTCTGACATGTATACATTACTGGCATTGTTGACTGCTGTGTTGAACTTCTGATGTAAACCAAACCACACATTCACAAATCGATAACAAAAGTAGTCTGACATACAGTACAGGGGTGAATTAATGACATCACTGACTGCTGTGTTCATCCATAAGCCAGAGCTTCCTTCTCGTGTCTGCAGGGCCACTGACTGCTTTGGCTGGGCCTGGGGCAAAGCCATCTGAAAGGGCCCCAAATCCGATGCAAACGATGTATTGAGGACCCATTTCTGGGCCCCCTGTCTCCCTGGGCCAGGGACAAGAGACCCCTTTGTGCCCCCTTGTCAGCTTCCCTGTGTGTCTGAGGGCCAGATGGAAGCAGCTCAGCTTCGCTCTGGCTCTTCGTCTGCCCTCAGTCAGCCTGAGACGCTATAAAACCTGACCGCTGTGGTCAAATCAGGAATGCCTCATGGGCCTTCTCTCACTCAATCTGTCTCTCACACTTTTTTTCTCTCTCTCTCTCAAACTGTCCTGCTTAAACTCTCTCTCTCTCTCTCTCTCCAGCTATCTGTCACGCTTTCTCTCTCTCTCTCTCTCTTTCAATCCATCTGTCTGTCACACTTTCTCTCTCAGTTTTTCTCTCAGTTCTCTCACATAATTAGTCTCCCTCTTTCTCTCTCAGTCTCAGTCTCCATCTCTCTCTCTCTCTCTCTCTCTCTCTCTCTCTCTCTCTCTCTCTCTCTCTCTCTCTCTCTCTCTCTCTCTATCTCTCTCTAAGATGGGCCAGAGCCAAGTCCATCTTAAACACAGAGTATTAAGACTAAGATCTTGTGTGCCAGAACGGGCCTATAAAACACAGATGGCGGTGTGTAATCGACTGGGGGAGCCTAGTTCCAAAGACTGGCTGGTGTGTGTGTGCTTGCTGCTCACAGGACAAGGAATTCCAAAAATGAACTTGCAACTAGAAAATTCGAAATACGAAATTTCACACAATTATGCGGTACAAGTGAATTAAAAAAAAAAAATGTTATGCTTCTCTGTGTCTTGAATGGGTCCATTGTATTAACGCTGTAATCTGTCCAAATATGCAAACCTACAAGGTCTCAGAGGTTACATCCACACGCATGTGCATGCCCCTCCTGTCTCTTCCTTGAAACAGTACTGAGTAGTTCTTTCAGCATTAACTTAATGGTTCCACTATCATTTCAGTGGCTTATTATTATCGTCATTATACTTAGCTGATGGTTTTATATCCAAAGTGAATATTACAGGGTATTGGTTACAGTCCCTGGAGCAATGTGGGGGTTATATGCCTTGCTCAAGGCCACTTCAAGCTTGGATGAGGATGTAGGATAGAAGCCCATTCTTCCTATTGGTATGGAAGTCAGCATTGCAATCTTCCTATCTCAAGACCAACAACCTTCCATTTCACTTCAGCCATGACTGACAAAGAGTATTTATTTGAAATGAATTCCCCCTGCAGAGTCGACCCCACAGGCTTTGACTGCACTAAGTATTTTTTGGAAGAGAGGGACGTCTATCTGTGGTTGGAGTGAGAGAAATTTTTGCTTCCAAGCTGTTGGTCGGCCAAATAGCAATACTACGAATTACTTTAAGAATATCGCAGCATTCTTGATTAACCCTTGTAAGGTGTTCGTGTTTTGGTTACATAGAAGGTGTTCGGGTCAATTTGAGCATATAGAAAAATAATGAAAAATGAAAAAAAATCATAGCTCATATTCATCCTCATGTTTCCCTCACCCTGCCTTTGAATCTCTGTTTATTTATGTTTTTGAGGGTGGGAGATACAGAGAGAAAAAGATAAGGAGACGTTAAAGAAAGTGAGTAAACTCAATCCAAGCTCTCGGATTGAACCACTATTGCTCTTATTGTGCAAGGTTGAAACATTGATGCACAACTGAAGTACCAATCAATATCTGCACTTCTTTTTCCACATACTTCACCCTCTGTCTTGTCTACTCAACATGTGATCACTGTTGTATCAGAGAGTTTATAAAACATTGATGTATAAGCCCCCCAAAGTGATTCAGGTCTAAATGACCCGGGAACACCTCCTGTGTAATAGAAATGTGCACGGGGGGTTAGCAAGGTGGGGTCACTCATTTTTTTTCAGATTCATGTTCTTCACTGAAAATGAGCCAAAGCCAGTGAATCTCAGTGCGAAAGAATAATAAGTGATACTATTTTTCTCAGGCCAAAAACTGAAAACGGGTCAAAATGACCCGAACACCTTACAAGGGTTAAGCGTTGTTTGCTGTTATTTCTTAAAACTTGGTCATTGGTGTGTCGTTTACTGTACTGCCCTTTTTTTACAGCACTACACTTGTGGCCATTTCCCATCTGGTTCTGAAAGAGTTAATGTCCAGCTCACTTGGCGCTTGGCCAATGACTTTCCCAGGTTTTTCCATATTTCCTACAGGCCTGTCCTTGGAGGGCAAGGTCAAGTCTTCATTAATGTAGCGATCAACTTAAAAAGCGAGCGCGAGCTGATGGACGAGGGGCGTGGGCATGCTCGACACTTCCTGGACTCTGCTTCCTCTGGGGAGTAAAGGCTAAGCCATCACCCCAAAACCCGCCCCCCTGCACCCCATTACATACCGCTAATCACCACTTCAGATGTCCGCGGTCAAAGGGACAATGCCAGAGGTACTTCAGCATGGCAGCTAGGGCCGAGGGGGGTTCATTTTGTCATAACACTTACTGTACGCCCCTTTCTGAAAACTATGTAGTCTACAGTACAGTACTACGGTCCAATGAAGGATTATACTATTTGATAACCTGAAAAGGATTTATTTTTTGTCTTTTTGGGTTGCCTTTTTTACATAAAGTTATTTTGATGGATGTTTAGACAAGTTCCTAAAAAAGTCTGAACATGTTCAAGTTTATTTAGAATATACAATATAGATGTATTCTAATAAAAGAAGAATGAATAAGCAAATCTTTGGTAAAGATACTAGTGAGATACCCAAGCAAATGCCTCCCACAAAACAACCATTGCAAATGTTGTTAGAAGAGAAGAGAAGAGAAGAGAAGAGAAGAGAAGAGAAGAGAAGAGAAGAGAAGAGAAGAGAAGAGAAGAGAAGAGAAGAGAAGAGAAGAGAAGAGAAGAGAAGAGAAGAGAAGAGAAGAGAAGAGAAGAGTGTGTACAGCAGGTATTGGTGTTTCTCAAGAAACCCAAGTTGGCCGAGTGAAAGTAGAGAACGATCTTGACCTTTCTGATAGTCTCTGAGATTTCCCACCTTCTCTCTCTCTCTCTTGCTCGCTCTCTCTCTCCTCTTCTTCTTCTTCTTCTTCTTCTTCTTCTTCTTCTTCTTCTTCCTTTCGCTGTTGTTACAACACATGGCAATTACATTAATTCCTGACAACAAGGCTGGACTGGCAGAGTGAGCAGAGGAGTGTTTAATGTTTCAGGGCCCAGGGCCCAGAGGCACGGCGCGCTGACCAAAACTCACTTTTTCCACCTCCTCCAAACGGCGCGATCATGCGGACGCATTTAAACACCAGGGCTAAAAGTGCCTGTGTCCGTGCCTGCGTTTGCGGCAAGTGGGTGTGAATGCGCTGGTCTCGACCCGAACGTTATCAAGGGGAGAGGTCATGCAACGGGCCGAAGCTGAATGAACTGCCGAGAAAAAAACACAAGGGCTCACAATAAGCTTTGTCCTTCAGCGTTAAGAGAATCATCCCTCCATAGTTATATGAAGCATGGCTAGTTGTGTTAGATAGAGATTTTAAAATGAACATATCACAGCTGATCATTCAAGTAATTGACAAAGTAAGTTACAATGAACTGAAACATAGGCTACTTTTTACGGGTGTCCAATGTACAACAGATGATGCAATAATGGTATCGATTTTAGTCTTCATTGTCTGAAAATGTAAAAGTCTGAAAATCCATTTTCCCCTCTTACACAACGTCTGCCATTGCTGCCTAGGATTAATATTGATCTATAAATTATTCCTTGGCACAACAGTTTACCAAAGCTAAAATTTAAGGGGTTGGGTTAAAGGTTACAAACTGGTAAGTTTTGTGAGGCATAGCGCTGGTGGCTCAGGTCTTGTAAATCATGGTTAGGCGTTATTTATTTAAACTTTGTTTTCCAACCACCCACTGATGTGCGAGACTTTCACCTCCCAAAGGACCAGGATGTAAATCAAAGCTATAGGGCGCACCCACTCAGAGCTTAAACACAAGGCCTTGGCTGTTTCAAGGTGTGTATGTGTAGGAGGCCTGAAGTGCTTACTTGGTAAAGTGCATGTGAGCCCCAAACCAAGAGTAGACAGACTATTACACACAATACACAACTTACACATGCAGGCAAAAGCACACATACAAACACAAATTAACACACGCATGTAAACACACACACCACCCCCACACACACACACACACACACACACACACACACACACACACACACACACACACACACACACACACACACACACACACACACACACACACACCTCAGCCTGATCTCTCAGAATTCTGTGGAATGGACACGGATGTTTGGGACACGAAATCCGTATCAGTTTCACGGATTTTGCCAAAATTCCATGCTCCCAGACACGGATTTGTTTTCCATGATGGACACACGGAAGTGCTTTCTATATTCCCACAGCACTGTGTTAAGTCTATCATTAGAAAATACATACCAAATGCTAATCCTAATCAAAATAATGCTGTAGCAATTTAAAATGTGCCCTTACCAAAACAATCCCTAACCTAAACCTGTCAGTAAAGACATATTTTTGAGAAATACCTTTTCCACTTGGTTAATAGGCTGTCAAATTCATGTCATAATGGAAAGAATACTAGCTATGCTCAGACCAAAACAACCCCTAATCCTAACCTGTCAGTAAGATTTGTTTTTTGAGAAAAAAATATTTTAAATTAGAAAAATCCTGGGAAACACAAGACTGTGGAAACATAGTAGAGCTGTGGTAGTATAGAAAAATCATTTCCGTGTGTCCATCACGGAAAACAATTCCGTGTCCAGGAGCACAGAAATTTTGGAAAAATCTGTTACAGTGACACGGACTTCGTGTCCCAAAGATCCGTGTCCATTCCACAAAATTCTGAGAGATCATGTTGAACACCTAACTCCCACCCACACACACACCTACACAAATATATAGCCCCACACGTGCATGTGGGCCACAATTCTCTCTATTAGTTCACTTCCTCCTCTGTATCTCCAGGCTGAAGTTCACTTCGCCTACAGAGTATATGAATCTTGCATGTAATACACACATGGCCAAAAAAAGCGGAAAGCTTATACATACTGTTACATGAGGTCCAATTTATTGATCCCTTGGTCGGCGAAATGTAAGATCGTTGAATAAAAGAGAACATAAACTTTAACAGAGGCTCTCTTTGCCTCTGAGTGACTTGAAAGACAAAACCCAAGGTTGCCCCACACTGACTGTATAATATGGTCCTCAGCGGACGTTGGTCTGCCCATCACATCACTCCACACCGAGTGAAGTACGGCATGACCATCTTCAAAGCCTGTCTCTTTCTCTCTTTTTGTCTCTCGTGTCTTTAATGTCTTTGATGCTTGTGTGTCAGTCGGAGCGACTGTGATGTTCATGTACTGTTGTAGGCTTCCCCAAATAGCATGAACTGCAGGCTTTGTGCAGTAGTGACTGCTGATCTTCTGACCTCCGCATGATAAACCAATTGCGCAGACCTGACAGACAGGCCTCCTGGGGGTCTTAAAGCGCCAAGTTCGGGAGCAGACACTGAATGGCCAGCAGACTGTGGTCTTCCTAATGACTTTACCAACCCCGCTCCTCTTCCACAGCGTTACCTCAGAGGGCTCGCCAAAGTGGGTCGTCTTCCTCTGCTTTACTAGGAAGAAACTTAAAACTTGGTTAGGCTCTTTGCACTTTGACAAGACTTTTTCCTCTTTCGCTCTGCCTGTCTTTCGTTCTCTTTCTCTCTCTATCTACTTTTCCTCTCTGATGTTAGCTGTTTCTCCATGTTTCGTGTTTTGAGTTGCAGCGATGTTAGATGTCTGTTTCCTTCGTTATGTGTCTTCTTGTTGTGAGATCAAACAAGGCAGACTTCAGAGGAAAGAGCCAGAAGCTGTTCTTTGTCTTTAATAGCTCTTCACTGCTGACTTCTGCCTGCTAATTAACTCTCCTTTCTAATTATGTAAAAGAAGATACTTTGTCTCTGCTGCTAAATGCGAGGAAGAGATCTTGCAAGTAGAACTGAAAAATAATGATAGGGAATGTGTGTGGTGTAATGTGTGTGTTATGCTGCACGTGCTGTGCAATGTGTGCACGTATGTGTGCGTGTGTGTGCGTGTGTGTGCGTGTGTGTGTGTGCGTGCGTGCACGTGTGTGTGTGTGTGTGTGTGTGTGTGTGTGTGTGTGTGTGTGTGTGTGTGTGTGTGTGTGTGTGTGTGTGTGTGTGTGTGTGCGTGCGGTGCGTGCACGTGTGTGTGTGTGTGTGTGTGCGTGCGTGCGGGCGTGCGGGCGTGCGGGCGTGCGTGCGTGCGTGTGTGTGTGTGTCTATTACACAAGTCTGTAATTGGGGTCAGTAGCTGGATGCAAGGGAGCATATGTCAGCTTGGGTTGCTCTGGTGTAAGCACCTTCCCTTACAAGCATTCATGCGCGCGCCTAGCGGTACACAGCAGCAGACCTCCCCACATGTGTTTAGCACAGCACAAGGTGCACTACCCTGCTGTTAACCCTGAGGCCTCTGAAGGATCCACACCATATTCTAAGGATCAAAAAGTATAGCATACAAAAAAGAAGCTTTTTTACGATGCCACTTTAACCGCGCCCAGAGTGTAAAAATCAGCAAGGAGTGACGGATAATTGACCCACCGCCGTTGAGGATGGCATTAAACAGTAAAGCCCAGAGACAAGCCATTGAAGTCACGGCCCTGGTGTTTATCCTGTGGTGACAGACATGTGGGTGGGAGGTGAGGTTAGAGCTTCCAAGGAAATGGAAAAAAACGGCTGAGGCGAACGACACTTCATCATGGCAAAAACGCGGTACACGTAAGCCGGCCCCGTAATTAATGGTAAACGCTGCCACCCACCACAGCTGGGCCCGGAAAGGCGCCACACACTCACTCTCTCTAGCTTTGTGTGTGTGTGTACGAGTGTGTGTCTGTGTGTGTGTGTGTCTGTGCACATCAGTCTGTGTGTGCGTACGGGCGTCTGTGTGTGTGTGTGTGTGTGTATGTGTGTCTGTGCGCGCGCGTGTGCGCATGCGCACGTGCATGTGCGTCTGTGAGTGCATTCGTCTGTGTGTGTGTGTGTGTGTGTGTGTGTGTGTGTGTGTGTGTGTGTGTGTGTGTGTGTGTGTGTGTGTGTGTGTGTGCATGCGTGTTTAGGTGCACCGTCTGCACACGTGTTTGTTGTGTGTGTGATTGCAGAGGATGAACTCATTTCCAGCAGATAGTGGAAGCAGCATCCTCGTTGCCTCACCCGGTTCCAGCTATCGGCCACAGGCAGGCAGGCGGTGGCCTGGGGGAACGAGGAGGGGATATGGGGCGCCACTGTTTACCTTCACTGGGCTACAGAGATACAGTAGAGCTGGCTTAGGCTTTCCCACGGATCAGCAAAGCCAGCCTAAGTCTTCCTCACAATGCTACTGTAAAGAAGAAGAAGAAGAAGAAGAAGAAGAAGAAGAAGAAGAAGAAGAAGAAGAGCGCAAGAAGGAATGAAAGACAACGTGTGAAGGGAGGGAAACTATGACAGTCGCTCTGTAATGTATGATGAAATCCAAGGCAC
>NC_085870.1:40109953-40122453 GCF_034702125.1 Engraulis encrasicolus
ACATAACTTCCTTGTCAAATCTTTGCACATTTGAAGGGTGTTAAAGGGTGGCACAATAGGCTTTGACATTTTGAATGGGCGTTTTTAGAAAAATCATTGAAATGCGTGTTTTTACAGTATTTTAATCAAAGCTGATGAGGAAAATAATTTGGAAGGATGTTCCAGTTGCCTTTCGACTTTCCCAGATTTGAAACCCCACGTGCAAGGTTTTTTGCAACTTTCCTTTAACAAGGTTTTATCCCCCATCCACTAATCCGATGCGCAAACACCTAGTTTGCTTGCTTGCTGGTTGTTATGACAGGCCTTTGTATTAGTGGGTGGGGGGAAGTTGCGTTGAACAGCGGTTGGGAGGGGTATTTTTGTGGTGGCTTTGTTGTAGGAGCAGAAGGTGGTTGTGGTGTTTAAAGATGTTTTTGGGGGTGGGAGTCGGTGAAGTAATGGGCCGGGTTGAGTGAGGGTGGGTGTGCTGTGGTAAATTTTGCGGTGATAATTAGAGGGTAGGACCAACTATGAAAGAGTGTAAATTCATGTCGTGTTGAATTACATTAACACTGCAAAATCCTTGTTTGGATAAATGGAGTTGGGTGAGGTTGGATATTGTGCTGGTTTTGAGTGAAGGAGTTGCTTGCAAGTAGCGGTGGTAGTGGTGGTGGAGGTGGTGGTGGGGGTGTGGAAGGGAGTACACTTAAACTTAAACTCCATTGTTTGAGTATTTTAACTCCCTGCAGTGTTGTAAGAACTCTATCTGGATTTTTTTTTATATTGCTCTAACAACACAGATAAGTAAATGTATAGTGGGTTGCAGTGGCAGAGTAATTGCACACAAGGCCCCAGGGCAAAACATTGACAGGGTCCCCTATGGCCTGCAAAGGTTTTATTATCATAGAGCCCCACCACCAATGCTGGAGGGCCCTGGGCCCAGCGGCAAATATCTTGCTTGCCCCCTGCCTATAGCTCCGCGCCCGCTCGGTTAGGCTGGGACTGTGGGGTGTGGTGGGGTGAAGTGGAGTAGGGTATTGTATTGGGTGGAGGCGATGGTGTTGTGTGTGGGTGGTGTGGTGTGGTGTGGTGTGGTGTGGTGTGGTGCGGTGCGAGTAGAATAGACAGGTGTCAGGGTGTCAAAGGGCCCCCACATGACACACCGGAGCACAGCAGAGCGCCTTTTACATAATACAAGCGCGCGCCGCACACCGGATTCCCTTATTGTGTGTGAGCCCTTGCCTGACACCTGATGCCTGATGGATGGGCGGATGGGTGAGTGAAGGCAGGCAGGGGCAGGTCACTGAGAGGAGAGGAGCGACTGATGTCACCTTCCATGGAATGCAAGGCAGTGTGGGGACACAAGAGGACCACAGGGCCTTCCTGTGCCTGTAGAGAGATCTTTTCCAAAACGCTACAATCACTATATACAGTAAGCCATTTGAATGTTGCTTTCAAGCATCTTTTAAATTTGACTAAAATTGACTTTGGGCCAATTGTATCTTCATAATGTTAACAGATTTTTTCGAACCATATCCAAACAAGATACAACAAAAACAACACATTTTTGAACACAATTTGAAAACAGATACGTATAATTTTGTTTTGGAAAAGAGCTTTTCATGAGAGGAGCCACTGATGTCACCTTCCATGGAATGCAAGGCATTATGGAAGCACCAGAGGACCAGAGAGCCTTCCTATGCCTCTGTCTGTGCATGTGGAGAGCTCTCTCACAAAACGCTATAAAAGCCATTTAAATGTATTTTTCATGCATCAAGGTATCACTGGGGAAATTGAAACTTGATAAAACGGTGATTTGATTACAGTCTCAGTTACAGTGTACTGCAACTCAGAAACACAAACACAACACATCCTTTTGGAATATTTTTGAAGATGGATTTATGGTGTTTCGGAAAAGCGCTCTGCATGTCTCTCTGTCTGCGCCTGATTTCAATCTCCTCTTCCAGACTCAAACTCCAAGATGGGGCAGAGAGATACAGCGCAGAATACAGAACAGCTGTTCGCGACTCACGCACAGGGAAAGCAGTAACTCTTTTCCCTGGATTGTTGCTTGACATCAGGAAGTTAGTAAAGTGTCTTGTGGGGGAGATTTAAAAAAAAGCGAGACAACAGGAAAAAAACGAGACAAAGAGAGACGTGATGAGAGGAGAGGAGGCAGAGGTGGTGATCTGTTGGTAGATGATACCTGGCGATGCCCTGGCTTTCACCCCGTCTGTCCCTGTTCCAGCCCGGTTTCCTGTTGTCATGATAGCCTGCTGATAGCAGATTACGTAGGCTATCTGATGAGTAACACAGGTGAATTCAACAAGGCCTGACCAGCTACAGTACACAGAGGACGGTCTCTGGCCACATGCAAAACAACTACACACACATGAAGGCACAAACAAGGAAGACACTCTTGAAGTTCATAGGAAACTTCAGCAATGGATCAATTTAACAATAAAAAAAAACAGCAGAAACCATTATAATGATGATGATGACGATGACGACGACGATGATGAATATCATAATATATTATTTATCATTGCAAACTCACTGTTCAGTATTTTAACAACTTCATGCAGAGGCTTTATCACAAGCTTGTTATTGCCAAAATGGTAATGACACTCTCCATACTAACATAGCAATACTGTTACACTATAGCTACGTTTTCTTTAGCAAACAGTCAATTGGATTGTCAGTGATCCAATCTGCACTAAAGTTCAATGTGATTTCTTTAATCACATTGAATTTTACATCTTCTTGTATTATTTATTTTTCACTCTTTCCTCTTCCCCATTCTCTTTCCCTCAAACAAGCTGTCTTGGTCCAGACACAAACAACACTCCCGCGGCCTGTATGTTCCGCTCCCCCATGTCCCATTACGAAATGAGCCTCCTCCAGACTCTGAAACCTCAGTCAGTCACTGGAGCAAAATAAAAACTCAAACGCTCGCCTCGTGGCCTCTTAAACACCACGTGTGCCACGTCCAGCTTTATCAGTGTAAGACAGAGCAGTGTATATTGTTGCTCCATAGCAGTGTCATTAGTCGAGTGTTTGTCTTTCTGTTTTGTTTTCATTGATCAACCAAATCATGTCCAATTGTATAATCAGGAGAAGCGTTTTCATGTTGTGTAAGGGGGAGTGTAATTTCTTGGGATTGAACAATGTGAGCATTATAGGCCACATAAGGCTTGCAGCTTCTGGGACAATGTGTGCTTGTTATTGACATTTTTTCCCCAATTTTTCTGCCCGTCTTTCTCTCTTACTCTCTCTCCCTCTCTCTCTCTCTGTCTCTTTCGCTCACACAAGCTGTCTCTCTTAATTTCTCTTTCTCTGTCTCGCTCTCTCCAGCCCTGTCTTTCTCTCTGCCTGTATCTCTCCTCTAATCGTACTCTTTCTCTTTCTTTTCCACTCTTTCGTTCCTCTCCTCTGCTCACTCTCTATCTCTCCCCCTCTCTATCTATATCTCCCTCTTCTGCAACACTTGCCTTACGTAACACCACTATTGCCTCCAGAGTCCAGCACCACATCACACATTCACACACACACACACACAAACATGTACACACACACACAGATGCAGGCACGCACACACACACACACACACACGCACGCACGCACACACACACACACACACACACACACACACACACGCGCACACACACACACACACACGCACACACGCACACGTGCACAAGCGCACACACACAAACTAAAACACACAAACAAAACCACACACACACACACACACACACACACACACACACACACACACACACACACACACACACACACACACACACACACACACACAGGGGAAGATGACATCCTGTATGCCTCAGTAACAGCCGGTGTTTGGAGAGACCTAGTTAGATAGCAGCTGACTGCTGAAGTAGACCAGCACCCAGCCAGTTCAGGGACAGATCTGGACCAAAGCCAGTTGAACTCAGTTTAGTTTGGTTTATTTGATAGAGAACAGATATGTACACATCATGTAGGCTATGCAAGTTCAACAAAATAGCAATAGCAACAGAGTTCATCAGTTGAACTCTAGGGACCCCCAGCCCCCTTTGTTTTTTTCTTTTATCCCATCCCTAATAATGGGTGCTGCTGAACCAACATTTTCACCTTCCACAATAAAAGAATTCCTAACTTTTTAAAAAATGTGAACTAATGTAGTTTCAGACTGCACATTCACAAAAAAACACTGAAGTGTCTCCCTGAATCCTGACATGGACGCTACACTGATGCCCCTAACTCTAAATAACACAACAGAATAACAAAATGCATGTATACCTTACATGCAAAAATGATAAAATATAATGTCTTATTTTCATGTCAAATGAAACGAAAAAGTATCATGTTCAGTTAGTATTGCTTATTAAACACTTCCAACAACTAGCAGATTTCTACTCAAGTCAATCCCTGCCATGTGTCTATTCATTAGCAAATCAGAAAGCATAGAAAAAATCATTCTATCAAGTTAGTCCTATTCATCAACAATACAACATCCAACAGCCCTCAACTCAATCCCTGCAACCCATTTAATCCCCGTGCTACTGCACAGCACCTAGCTGGGCCCCCCCTTTTTGAAGGCTTTACGTAAAAACTCTTCAGTTCGCACCTTCAGGCTGCTACTAATGAACGCCGCTCGCTCGTTGCTGTCTCCTGGGATAATGAGAGAGACGTACCTAACGCACTTCACACAGAGGTATGAAGAGCCCTGCAATTAGCATCCGGAGCTACATACCTCACCGCCTGGTCCCCTGAGTATAGCTACATCATGCATCATGCACTGCTGTTATACAATCGTGAAGTGCCCATCACATGACTGCGTGTTTCTTTGTTTGTATGCTGATATTTAAAGGCTTCAATTTAACGGGAAGGTCCCACACACAAGAAAGCAGCAAATGAGTCTCATGCACAAGGGAGAATTGCTTTAGACACTAAATGCACACAGATATACTGCAGACTCATAAACATCATAAAGCAGATATTAATGCCGTAAAGCTCTCTCTCTCTCTCTCTCTCTCTCTCTCTCTCTCTCTCTCTCTCTCTCTCTCTCTCTCTCTCTCTCTCTCTCTCTCTCTCTCTCTCTCTATCTCTCTCCTGCACTCTCTGGAATATCAGAAATATCAACATATCAATACACAGAATAGCTACAGACACCGGCAAACATTCGCTAACATTCTCAAACACAATCCCAACAGACACAGTAAACATTATAATAGAGGTGTGTCTCTCTGTCTCTATTTCTCTTACCTCCACTCACTCCGTGTTCATATACTGTACATATCAACACAGAGGGAATTGCTGCAAACTCTGACAAACTTTCTCAAAAAATATCACGTTGGACACAGTAGGCGCTAGTTTCATAAAGGACTCTCTCTCTCTCTCTCTTTCTCTCTCTCTCCCTCTTTCTCTCTCTCTCTCTCTCTCTCCCACACACACACACTCTATCTCTCTCTCTCTCTCTCTCTTGCCTGCCACCACTACAGGTTCCTGACACCTGTCTTCTCACCTCAGCCCTCCACTGCCTGGTTGTGCTAGGGAGTGTTGGATCATTGCCACCGTGCCTTCCCCTAGGACCTTCCTCCTCCCGGAGACATCATTTGGATCATGCCCACGCACCAGCACTTCACGCTCAATCAAACTCGGGACGTGCGTTTCCTTTAAACGATAGTAACCTCCGTGACGTGTCTTAGTCATAACAGAATAGTTTTACGAGCATTAAATAATGATTGATAAGGTGCAATAGACCTTCTGCAGCGCAGACGATTCTGCACTGATTGGCTGCAGCTAACGTTTTTATCTCCCACAATAAACGCCACGCTAGGGCATAATAATAGTGGAGTGGGTGGCTGTAAACCTGGAAGTTGGGAAAGGGGGATGTGGAGGAAGAGGATAATACTGAAACACAGGTGTTTCAGTGCACGAGACCTTGGTGATTCAGATCCAGGTGTGAGGTAGCAGATAAATTACTAGAAAACTGGAGAATCAATTCACCTTCACACATTCACATTCACACATTCATCACTCTTTATTATTTAATAGGATAGTAGAGAAAGGACAGCAAATGTTTGGCACAGAGAGAGATGGGGGAGGATCTGGAAATTACCTCGTGGCCAACTGAAACCCCAATCCTGGGACATTTCCTTCTCATTTGAGCCAAGGACAAGGCCTCTTCTTAGTAATTACGCATAAACACATTTTGCTCAATGCCTTGTCAGGTTTACACCGCCGGTTTCTTGATTCTTCGCTTTCATGGAAAGTAGTAGTAGTGTAGAGAAGAGATTGACTCTAAGGGAAATCTATGCGTCCAGCAGCACACATTTACACATATCTGCACATGAGTCAGTGAAGTTTCAGCGATAGCACACATCAGGGCGTCGCAACAACAGCCAGATCCAATATTGTATGGATTTTTTTGTTTCTTTCTTTTTTTTATAGTCGACTATTTAAGAAGCATATTCATTGCAGCATGTGAACCACCAAATACTAAATAATTTATGGGCATCATATGTCATCGTTTCACCACCTGATGCCTGAACCCCTCCAAAAATGTCTTTGACCCACATATACGTACACTCACTTAACTGTCAGGGAGGCATGAAGTGAGAGGGAAGGCAAAAATATTTTAAAATATTAAAATTTGGTCAGCTTGGCCCTGCCGTGGGTACCGCCATGCGGCCGACCCAGTTTCGATTCCCGGCCCGGGTCATCTGCCTCTCTCCCCATTCACTTCCTGTCCACCTCTAAAACTGTCCTGTCAAATAAAGTCCAAAAAAATAGAGACCAAAAATTAAAAAAATAATTTTGTCAGTTTATAAGCACTGCGAACCATTCACTATCCAAACATTCTATTTTTAATTTCCCTCTCTGTATCAAAATGTGTCATCTCTAGAGGTGCAAAGCTGATCATCTTGGTGTTGTTAGCAGCTTGCAGTAAACGTTTAGTGGCATTACCGCACAAATAGATCAAGCGCGACATGAGCGAGGCGAGCGACGGAAGTAATTGACTTTGTATTGAGTCGCGCGACAAAAGCGATTCTGGAGACTAGAGGCGATTCGCGCGACGAGAGCGACAGTTTGAAGTTGAAATCCTTTCAACTTTCTATGACGCGGTTCGGCGACTAGCCGCGACAGCCAATGACTGTATAGAGGTCAGTGAGCACAGCCAATGGGAATGTTTGGATGCTTTGCCTTCTGCCTGTACGGACTCTTCAATCGCTCGTATCGCTTGCTGCTGCACTCTGTCGCTTGAATCGCATCGCGTCTGGTCTATTCATGCGGTTACTTTGCCTTTGTCTTGGCAGGGTTTTCAAGACGGTGCTGCATCCAATATACACTTCTAAAACTATTGCTCTGTGTCGAGCGCTAGTGGGCGGCTGCCAATACTGAGGAAAACAGATGTAAAATGCAAATGACCCATCTGTTAGGTTAAGTACTCAGAATTTCTTAATCTCTCTCTCTCTCTCTCTCTCTCTCTCTCTCTCTCTCTCTCTCTCTCTCTCTCTCTCTCTCTCTCTCTCTCTCTGTCAGTAACCTAACAGTAACCTAGTACGACCTGTTACCCCAACTCACCTATAGCCTATAACTTGCTGTCACAATAACAGAGATAAGATCCATATACCGCACAGAGATAATTATACAAGATATGGGGTATATTGTCTCCGGAAAGGCATATATAGTTTTACTTTCTTAGGCCTCCAAGGGGTAGCAACCCAACGATTTGTTGGGTTAGTGGATGCTGCTAGGTGTAGCCCTGATTCAGAATCAGCCCTGGTGTGATGTGGGTGTGAAAGCATCCAGTCAGTGTGATTCATTCATATTCAGAGAGCATTTTGCTGCGGGTGCTGGGCTTGGCACGAGGCAGCGAGGTTGAGATACAGCCGAGCTGGCTTCCTACTCTGACTAGCCCTCAGTGGCCTGGCCTGTGAGTGACACACACACAGCGCTAAAATGCCTTGGCTCTAGTTATGATGACACACACTGGCCCTCCGGCCGCACATTGGTTCCGACAGCACTGCGGAGCACTTTTGCTAACGACACAATTCAGACCCCTGCACACAATTTCACCACAGCACAGCAGAGCATGGATAGCCAATGGATGGCTCCGACAAAATAGAACTCATCCCTATAATCGCCAGCTGACATCAGCGGATGTCTGCGATCATTGGCGCCGGTGTGCGGGATTGTATTGAAAACAATGGAATCAAACTTTGGCAAAGCAGTGCTCCGCACTTTGTCGGAGCCGATATGCACACTGTCAGAGGCGTATATACACTCCAAAACATTACTACTAGTTACTACCGCACTGTTATGGTTTAAAGATATAGGCCATTGCAGTACATGTAAATGAATTGAGCGAACCAAAGTTAAGTTCTCTATTCATGACATGGTCCCTTCCCTAAGAGCAAGTGAGCAAAGTGAAGCAAAAAAGCTGAGAAATGTTTAATTGTATGCAAGCAAGGGTGACTTTTATCTGGCTAAACGCAACTGCTCCTTCATTGAGCACAATTTTTTGTAGGCCTATTACTATTTAAATTGATTTTGGTGACTGAAAGTCATGTCGGAGTCCTTGGTAAATTTTCTGCTCCATTAGGGGTCCTAGGCCCAATAGCGTTTGAGAATACCTGCACTACAGTACTTCTACTTCAACAGGTCAGAGGCACACTATGCCGTGCCCCTGAACCCACCATGCGTACCACAGAACTCGGGGCCCCCTCTCCAGAAACAAAAGTACGGGGACGCATTTTGTTCGTATTGCCGTGAGAATCAACACTAGTTTTGAAAATGTCGATGGAATAAATGGGAATCAGATGGGATTTGTGATTCATCACCATAGAATTGGTTAAAATGCAGAAAAAAAACTCATATACAACATTTTCAGGGGGAGGACGACCAGATCCTCGGATGGCGATCTAACCCTTCGCACGAATGAGGTGTCCCTTATTTTTTCCCCAGGGAGTTGGCAACCGTAGTTATACATCTGGGGGTCGTTTCTCGACAGTGCCTTTGCTAACGACGTTAGCCATTTTGTTCGTTCTTAAGACCAACGTTGTAACCAAGGTCTTAAGTCGCTCGTAAGACAGTCTTCCGGCTTGGTCTTGAGTTGGTCTTAAGTTGTTCTTAAGTTGGTCTTAAGTTGGTCTTGCTCCTGACATTTCAGCGTCTTGGGGCAGGTTCAGGCAGAGTTCAAGTGACAGTGATTGATTACTGCCACCAAGTGCACAAGCGTCTAACTTTTACCACACAAAATGTCCAATGATTAGACAATTTTAAATATATTTGGTTGTGTATGCCGTCTTCCTGCCAGCAAGTCCTTACGTCCAACGTAGGCCACAAGAAAAATAATTGCCATTAAGAGCATTGTGCCTGAAGATGTGCAGGAAGATTGAAAGGTGCGTCAAACACAGTAGGCTACACATGACATATTTATGAAAGTCGTTAAATACCTGTGAAGACAATCATGCCCCCAAAATCCACCCCAATAACCAAATGTCGCTGTACATATCACTGCACAATAAAATCGCGCCAAATAACTTCGCAATGGCGTCAGCCACACGGTCCACTGTCACTGCGCACGAGGGAGAGGAGGCAGAGAGTTGCGAATATGCCCGAATTGCGCGTGCGCCAGCCTGGATGCGCGCGCATGCACACACACACACACACACACACACACACACACACACACACACACACACACACACACACACACACACACAGTAAGAGAGAGAGAGAGAGAGAGTCAAGTCAAGTCAAGTAGGTTTTATTGTCAATTTCTTTACATGCACTGGTCATACAAAGAATTTGAAATTACATTTCTTGCTTTCCCATACAGACATAGACTAATCTAGGTAAGGAAATAGACAGTATAGACATAGACAGTACTTATACATGGACTTAAGACAGTATGGACATAGACAGTGCTCATACAGACATTTAAAGTGCAAGACTGGACAACAGAAGACTTGTAGAGGACATACATTAAGAGGTATTGTTGTGCTTTTGTGCTTTTCCTAAAAAGTCCTTTATAGCGTTCTGACATGGTAATAGTAGCATTTTGAAGAAAAAATAAATATTAAAAAGGTCTGTCAAGTACACCAGCAGCAGTGTGTGTGTGTGTGTGTGTGTGTGTGTGTGTGTGTGTGTGTGTGTATTTAGTGCAGGTAGAAGGTGCGGTGTGCGTCTGTGTGTGTGTTCGTGTGTCTGTGTGTGTGTGTGTGTGTCAGTGTGTGTCAGTGTGTTTATGTTTGGGTTTAGTGCAGAAAGTGCAGTGTGCTTGTGTGTGTGTGTGTGTGTGTGTTTGTGTGTGTGTGTGTGTGTGTGTGTGTGTGTGTGTGTGTGTGTGTGTGTGTGTGTGTGTGTGTGTGTGTGTGTGTGTGTGCATGTATGTTTTGAGTTAGTGCAGGTTGAAAGTTCAGTCACAAGTATAGTAGTGCAGGTGGAATGTTCAGTCGCAGATATGGTGGTGGGGGATAGGGGGGGAGGGGGTGAATGGGTGTCAGTGGCCTTGCTGGCTAGAGGCTGACAGTGGAGGGAGAGTGGGTTGAGTGTTCAGCATCTTGATCGCTTGGTGCATTGTGCTGCTCGCCAGCCTGGTGGTACGGGAACGGAGGCGCCTGTACCTCTTTCCAGAGGGCAGGAGGCTGAACAGTTTGTGTGCAGGGTGGCTTGTGTCTTTGATGATCATCAGTGCTTTTCCGGGTGAGGCGTGTGGTGTAAATGTCCTGCAGGGAGGGAGTGGTACTCTCCAATGATCTTCTTCTCGCTGTGTTCACAAACACGCTGGAGTGTCTTCCTGTTTTTCTCCGTGCAGCTTCTCCCCACACTGTGATGCAGTTGGACACGACGCTCTCTATGGTTCCTCTGTAGAATGTTGTCATGATGGAGGGTTGTAGCACTTGCCTTCTTTAGTTTGCGCAGAAGTAGAGACGCTGATGGGCCTTCTTCGCCAGTGATGTAGTGTTGGTGGTCCAAGAGAGGTCGTCGCTGATGTGCACTCCAAGGAACTTGGTGCTGCTCACTCTCTCCACAGCATCGCCGTCGAGATGGTCAGTGGTGGCAGTTGTTTTTGGACCCTCTGAAAGTTGACAACAATCTCCTTGGTCTTGTTGACGTTCAGCAGGAGGTTGTTGTCTTTGCACCATCTGGCCAGCAGGTCTACTTCCTGTCTCTGTAGTGAGTCTCATCGCCCTTGGTGATTAGGCCCACCAGTGTTGTATCATCCGCAAACTTCACTAGATGGTTAGTGCTGTGGGTCGTTGTGCAGTCGTGTGTCAGCAGCGTGAACAGCAGGGGGCTGAGAACACAACCTTGCGGAGCCCCCGTGCTCAGGGTCAGGGTGCTCGAGGTGTTGTTCCCTACCCGTACTGCTTGTGGTCTTTGCATCAGGAAGTCCAGCAGCCAGTTGCAGAGGGAGGTGCTGAAACCTATTTTGTCCAGTTTTCTGATGAGTTGTTGTGGTATTATGGTATTGAATGCTGAACTGAAGTCTCACATATGAGTCTTTATTGTCCAAGTGGGTGAGGGCTGGATGGAGGGCAGAGCAAATTGCATCCTCCGTGGATCGCTTGGCTCGGTATGCGAACTGGTAGGGGTCTAGGGTGGGGGGTAGGGTGGCTTTGATGTGTGACAGGACTAGCCGTTCGAAGCACTTCATGATTATGGGCGTCAGTGCTACAGGACGGTAGTCATTGAAGCATGATGGTGATGATTTCTTCGGCACAGGTATGATGGTAGCAGCTTTGAAAAGTGATGGGATGACTGCTTGCTCCAGAGAGATGTTAAAGATGTCTGTGAAGACATCCTTCAGCTCTTCTGCACAATCCTTCAACACTCGGCCTGGTATGTTGTCTGGGCCAGCTGCTTTGCGTGGGTTGATGGTGGCCAGTGTCCTCTTAACACTGGCAGATCATGGGGGGGAGGGGGAGTTTTCTGTGGGTGAGTGTCATTTTGTGCTTCAAAGCGGGCAAAGAAACTGTTCAGGTCGTTTAGCAGAGAGGTGTTGTTGTCACAGCTTCGTGGTGCAGGCTTATAGTCCGTGATGGCCTGTATGCCCTGCCACAGGCTCTGTGCATCTCTGCTGTCTTTGAAGTGTGTTGTTATTTTGTCTGAGTATTCCTTTTTTGCTTTCCTGATGCCCTGGGACAGGTTTGCCCTTGCTGTCTTTAGGCCAGCTACGTCTCCTGCTCTGAAGGCTTTGTCTCTGGCCCTCAGCAGTCGGTGAACGTCTCCTGTGAACCATGGCTTCTGGTTGGCCCTGGTGGTGATGTGTTTTATTTCTGTAACATCATCGATGCATTTTGTGATGTAGGAGGTCACGGTGTCTGTGTACTCCTCAATGTCAATGTGATTGCTGTGGGTGGCAGCTGTTTTGAAAATGTCCCAGTCTGTGGTTTCAAAACAGTCCTGTAGTCGTGAGATGGCTCCCTCAGAGAGAGAGAGAGAGATGAGTGGAAGTGGATATACTGGATATACTGTTGTGCAGATAAGGCACCTGCGCTTAATTCAGC
>NC_085870.1:40127453-40129953 GCF_034702125.1 Engraulis encrasicolus
TGTCTGTGTTAGTTTTTTTTTAGAGGCCACTGGCAATACTGCAGGCTTGTCCCCAGCCAACTAGCTGAACCAGCCGGGTGAGATCTGTCACTGTCCCTGTCCTTTCCCCCCGTCACCGTCACAGCAAGGCAAGGGGAGGGAGCACAGGGCCTGGCCTGATGCTGCAAAAAAAAGAAAGAAAAAGAAAGAAAAAAAAACTTGAAGAAAAAAGAGCAAAAAGAACAAGGACAGGGGCCTGGCCTGGTGAAGAATCGAAAGATGCAATTTACACGAGGAGGTTGTTGTCCATGTAGGGTTTATGCATGAGTGTATGTACTCTTAACTCTCAATTCTTAGTTGTTCCAGATGTGTGTGTGTATGTTTTTGTGTGTGTGTGTGTTGGGAGGGGGGTAAAAGAGAGAGAGAGAGAGAGAGAGAGAGAGAGAGAGAGAGAGAGAGAGAGAGAGAGAGAGAGAGAGAGAGAGAGAGAGAGAGAGAGCACCTGGCACCTGTCTGTGTGTGTGTATGCGTGTATGCGTGTGTGTGTGTGTGTGTGTGTGTGTGTGTGTGTGTGTGTGTGTGTGTGTGTGTGTGTGTGTGTGTGTGTGTGTGTGTGTGTGTGTGGCGTGCACACGCACTCATTGACTGGAGGCTTCTAAACCCCTGCAGAGAGGAAGCGAGTGTAAATGATCGCCACGCTGTTCTGAAATGTACCAACTCTTCTGGTTGGTCCACTCCATCTGGAACACCTTAAGCTGCAGCAAAGGCATGGCTGGATTGGCCATAGGGCATACTGGGCTAATACACATACACATGCAACTTAATACACACATACACATTCACACACCAGCTCTGGAGGTGCCAATTGTCCTGGGTTCAGGTGAGAACACACACACACACACACACACACACACACACACACACACACACACACACACACACACACACACACACACTGATATCGTCATGCCCCTGGCGCTGCCGCGGGCCTGTCTGAAACAATAATTTATAAATACTGCATTTTGGCTATTGTGGTCAAAATAGTTCATATTGGATGAATGGTCTATTTGCAAAACGGTGTAAACGACTTGTAAATGACTTTTGCATTTTATTATTGGAAACGACTGTTCAGACGTCATTTCACCTATATTATTGGCATGAAAATATTTTGAGAACATACTTTTTAAACTTTTTAAAATCTAAAATGACTTTAGTTGCAAAACGCTGTATCTGACAGAACACTTTATTTGCAAAACGGTGTATTCGACATAAGACTTTATTTGCAAAACGACGTTGCATTCTATTTGAATCTCGGACGACATGGGAAGCGTGGGGAAGCTGCGCTATCTGTCCTAACCTACCATCAGTCAGCTGACAGCAATAAACAAAGAGGATCTGATGGGAAAAAACGTATTCAAATTCAACGGCAACACTTTATCTTTTATGAGCTCCATAAGCAAGCACCACTACGCGGAGTTCAACAGCTGTAGACCTGCCAACGTGAGTACCAACATCGGAGGCTTTTGGGGTGGAGCCGCGGTGAAACCAGTGGCTGTTGTTTGAGAGAGGGAGAGAGAGAGAGAGCACCACAGACTGTATTGAGAATAGCCTACCAAGATTGGTCCAAGAGATGGGTTTAAACAGGCGAGAAAACCGTGAAAACGGCGAGTGTTGAAGTTGTGTCCTCTACTCCGATGATCGGTCTACTACCATGCCGAAATATCAGACCGACAGCTGGGGACACGCTGTCAAAAACTGCTGTGGTGCATCGCTTATATCGCTTTGCCAATAAAATAAGTATGTTCGGTAATTGTGTACAAAACTACCTCATAATTTTACTATTTCATGTATCTGATCGATTATTGTTGATCAGGTATTGTACCTAGGGTTCCATTTGTTCATGAAAAATTATTTTGCTAACTGGTTGAAGCTGTTTGGCAGGATGACGGCAGATATGCTGCATGTGGGTATGAGTTTCCACTCATTTTTACCACTTTTATGACTAAGTTGATAATAATACGTAATAAATTTTCAAAACATGTGTCATTTGCCTTCAATTAGCTCAAGAAACACTGATGAAAAAACAAATGTGAATGAACATGATAGTTTATGCCCAGTACAAAAATGTCAATTTCCCAAAAAATTCCAAAATGTAGATACACCGTTTTGCAAATAAAGTCTTCAAATGTTCACACAGGCTTAAATTGTCTCTCTCAATGCCTGGTGGGCTGGTCTTGTCTTAAGATGCCCGTCCCGATTTTTGTATCCAGGCCAGCCCAAAGTGAAGGTGCCCTACTGTAAACAAGGAAACGTGCAGTAACTCAACTTAATACCCTAGCCATATCTAACACGTTGACATTGAGACAAGCTGCAGAGACGTCACAATGCTCTCATACATACAGTACAAAGAAGCTACTGGTGGAAATAAACAATGAATCCTGTAATTCTTTGCACTGTTTGTACATTAAGTCACATATACATAGTGAATACAGATTGACACATAGATAATGTAGCCTACTGT
>NC_085870.1:40132453-40154953 GCF_034702125.1 Engraulis encrasicolus
TGGCAGGTGGGGGCCCCTAGGCTGCAGCCATATCTACCCTGTGTGTTACTGTAATCCGGCCCTGGCGGGGGGTGACGGGCAGAAGCGCACACAGTCAGACTGCTTTCAGCGGCAGCAGCTGGCGGCAACACGATCCACCTGTGGATAAAGATTAAACAATGGCAGACATGACGTTACAGGTGAGCCATGCCAGTTGTGTTCCTTGGCCCGCCTCGCTTTTTTGTTTTATTAGCACATAGACAAGCCATGCACAACACGCACACTCACAAGTCAAACAGTGTAGGTGGCCCTAAAGTCCGCTATTGTGACTCTTCCTTATCCTTATTCATTCTAAAGCGGTGTGGAAGATTACAGTATGTGGGATGGTGTTGGTGTGGGGCATTGGTTTCTTCCAAATGTGCTACATGATACTGTGCAACATCTCACTGAATCTATAAAGCGCCAATAAAACACTCTAATCATTTGTCTGAAATGCACCCAGTAACAATATAATTTCTGAAGGAATAAATAGAGAAAAAACCCCACTTGATGACATGGCAACACTATGGTTTTCTCCTCACACCCAAATGACGCACAATCTTCTATTTTCCAAATCCTAATAGACTGGAAGACAACATTCGTTCGTGTATTACTGTATAATATAGTCAGCAACGTTATGCTGCAAAGATTTTTTTAAATGCTTATTATCATCAACTCACTATCCGCAATGCTGCCGTGCGTAATCCTAAATGGCTGTTGCAGATATATAATAATAATTATAATAATTGTATTTGTATAGCACTGTATCATACAAGGCATGTAACTCAAAGTGCTTAACAAATGGGAAAAAAACATCATTGTTAGAGATGGATTTAAAAGGAGAGGTAGAGAGGAGAGGCTGAATTAGCAGGAAGGCAGAGGAAGAAGAGATAGATAAGCTAGATAAGATATGTACATCTTAATCCCGTTTTCGTATGCAAAGTAACAGGCACTGTATTACACAGTATTACTTCAAAATGTGCAAATGCCACCCTTTGAAGTCATTCAATACAGGTCAAGCACAGAGCTCTACTCATGGGAATTCCTAATTCCAATTCACATTTAACACCAAATTACACATACAGTATATCATACCAACATTCACTTTAAAAAGTATATATATATGGACTGCAGTATATGGCCTTCATTATGTAATGTACTATTTTCTCAATGGAGGCTGTAATCTCTTGATCCATATTTACAATCCTAATGGAGGCTGCAGTTATGTGGGGTTCTGTTGTGAGAGCAAGAGGGGGTGAGGTGGTTACGGAATGGCATGCTGGACGAGTAGTGTTCTGTGTGTGTGTGTGTGTGTGTGTGTGTGTGTGTGTGTGTGTGTGTGTGTGTGTGTGTGTGTGTGTGTGTGTGTGTGTGTGTGTGTGTGTGTGTGTGTGTGTGTGTGTGTGTGTGTGTGTCTGTGTGCCCAGGGCCGTTGACGGCTTTGACTGGGCCCAGGACAAAATTATCTGAAAGGGCCTCCAACTCAATACACACAATGTAATGGGGTTCCAATTCTGCTATTCCCCTTTCCCTGGGCTCAGGACAACTGACCCGATTACCTTCACCCTGTCCGCGGGCCTGTGTGTGTGTGTGTGCGCGCATGCTTGTGTGTGTGTGTGTGTGTGTGTGTGTATGTGTGTGTGTGTGTGTGTGTGTGTGTGTGTGTGTGTGTGTGTGTGTGTGTGTGTGTGTGTGTGTGTGTGTGTGTGTGTGTGTGTGTGTGTGTTGGTGAATCTAAAGCATGCATGGCCCTGGAGAGGGCCAAGGACAGGGCTTTGTTTCCCAGCCAGTCCCACTACAGTACACTAAAGCATGCTCTGTGTGCAGGACCGGACTGGGACATTATACCAGCTCCCCTCACATTGCACCCTGATTTTCGACGATATTATGATGTCCTCAGTCCACTGTCAATATTGAAGATAGATTTAAGGGACCAACCCATCTAAATCGAGGGCCAGTCTCTACGAAAAAACAAACAAACAAACAAACAATCAAAAACAATAGTATCGCCCCTAATATAAGGACTGTCTGGAAAATGCCCTCTATGCCACATTATCAGTGCAGCCCTGTCTGTGTGGTAATGTGAACCGCTACAGCAGGTCCTTAGCAGCCAATAGTACAGTCAGAGATTCTTTAAGTATATAGAGATATGCCAACATAATAGGTTTCTATGGGCATCTAATGTGACCAGGTTCCGGTCTGCCTAAAAGGGCGTGTCATAATGCTCCTAGCATTGAATAGAACAGTCCTTAGGTCTGCCTAGGTCTGCCTAATAGAACCCGGAAACAATGGGCCAATGGAACCTCTCTCTCTCTACTTTCTCTGGTACAGTGGTTTCCAACCTTGTTTGGCCCAGGACCCCATTTTGGCATCTCAAATTTCTGGCGACCCCAGGACCCTGTACACATCAAAATGACTGAGCTAACTTTTATGTGGCTATTAAACGTATAAACATTTATTAATGTTGATGATTGTATATCTACAATGTGCAATAGTAGATATAAAATTGTATATCTACAATTATATGTATATCAGAATATTACATAGTTATTGCGTTATATTAAACTTTGGAAAATCAGTTTTCTTTTTTCACACCTTTTATTTCAGGTGACCCCATTTGATTTTCAAGCGACCCCACACCCCGACCCCAGTGTTGAAAAACACTGCAATAGTACAAACCAAATTGGCGTCTTACAGTGAAACAATGCTGAGATGATGGAGCAAAAACAATGCCAATAGCAATAGAGCTAATGTATTATGTATTATATAATGTAACTTACATTTCTAGACTGAGGAAGATGCAGGTGTGTCAAACATCAGTCACTTTGTGTATCGAAATAACACTTTGTGCTCCGGTCACCCCTGGGTCTAGTTGATGAGAAGTAGCCAAGTATGTCAAGATAAAATACAGATTAGATAATATACAGGCATTACAGGTTGGATCCATCAAGCTACCTGACAGGATGGTTGTGCACAGTGTTCGAAACTTTGTTTGAAACCCAATATTGAGTGTGCTGTGGTAGAAAATGAAGAAAATGCAAAGCTAAATTGAACTGCATAAAAACATTTCTCAAGTAGGAATAGGAAAGCATGCTTTTCTTAAAAAACACAAATGCTGCTAAAATCAATGACTAATTTGTTTGCATAACATGGTCTAAAATAAAATGAAAGTTGGTTGGTTGCGACTTTCTTTAGTTGTTTTATGTATTATTCGTCCTCATTGAAATAAATGAATCATGCATGACTAAATATGAATGTGTGCGTGTGTGTGGATGTCCGTGTGCATGCATGAATGCATGCTTGCATGTGCGTAGGTGCATGAGTGCGTATGGACGTGTGTGTGTGCATGCACACAGTATGTGTGTGTGTGTGTGTGTGTGTGTGTGTGTGTGTGTGTGTGTGTGTGTGTGTGTGTGTGTGTGTGTGTGTGTGTGTGTGCCCATGGGTGCGTGTGCCTGCATGTGTGTGTGTGTGTGCTTGTGTGTGTGTGTGTGTGTGTGTGTGTGTGTGTGTGTGTGTGTGTGTGTGTGTGTGTGTGTGTGTGTGTGTGTGTGTGTGTGTGTGTGTGTGTGTGTGTGTGTGTGTGTACATACATGCATGCATGCGTGTGTGTTTGTGTTGTGTGTGTGTGTGTGTGTGTGTGTGTGTGTGTGTGTGTGTGTGTGTGTGTGTGTGTGCGTGCCGTGCATGCATGCGGGCGTGCATGTGTGTGTGTGCGTGTGTGCGTGCGTGCGTGCGTGTGTGTTGTGTGCGCATGGGTGCGTGTGCGTGCATGTGTGTGTGTGTGCGTGTGTGTTTGTTATGACAGCAGACCTGAAGGCACGGCCAGGGAGAACCCACATAATCCAGGCTGAAAGGCACTCATCTACGGGGCGGAGCTTTAGATGGGTGTGGAAGATCACAAAACACACACACATGCTTGCATGCACGCACATACGTGTACAAACACACAGACACACAGACACACACACACGCGAACGCACGCACGCACGCACGCACACACACACACACACACACACACACACACACACACACACACACACACACACACACACACACACACAGACTGACACACATGCACATGCATGCACACACTCTCTCTTTGTCCTACATCCATACACATCCAACACACACACGCGTGCGCGCGCGCACACACACACACACACACACACACACACACACACACACACACACACACACACACACACACACACACACACGCACACATACATGCGCACACACAACCTCGTGCTGATTTACTGTGTGTGCAGACTCGTCACGTATACTTGAATGCCCTCTCCGTGTCACAGACAGAGAGATAGACAGACAGACAGACAGACAAACAAACAGAAAGACAGTCAGACAGACAGACAGACAGACAGACAGACAGACAGACAGACAGACAGACAGACAGACAGAGGTTGGGAAGTAGAGATGGCGCTGGTACATCACATACACATACTACATAGCAATCTACTACACAATGGCCATTACCCAAGTTCTCTTGATAGGTTCCTGATCTGTGGCGTAATTGGATTATATCCAAAACACCTGACAGTTTGAGGCATACGAAAAAAAATGCTCCCAATTTACACAACTAAATAGACCACACACAATGTTAAATGCATAACTGCATGCACAATCCCACATGAATGCACACATGCAAAAAACCTCTGAGCTCACAAAGAACATGTAGAACCCAAGATCTTTGTTTGCATTCTTTGCACTCAAATGATCCCCCCCCGCCCCAACACACACACACAGACACATACAAACACATACAGACACACACACATGCGCACACACACACACATGCGCACACACACACACACACACACACACACACACACACACACACACACACACACACACACACACACACACACACACACACACACACACACACACACACACAGAGTAATTGCCACTGCTTATCCCTAGATGTCATTGTGTTAACCAGCACCACCCTCCAATAAAAGCCTCCAGGAGCTGACAGGAATAGCCCATGGTAACGGTAAACTTCCACAAGGCAGAATGGCCTGATGACCAACGCAACGCTATCACTGCTGTGCTGCTACCCTTCGGAATTACCATAATAAAATGTCTCTTCTCTTCACATGTCTCAACACTGTGCAGCTATCCTTCAGAATTACCGTAATAAAATATCTCATCTCCTCACTTGTCTCAACTCTAACTTACCTTACTCTGGGCAGCTCTGCTCTGTTCTACTCTCCTCAGCTCTACTCTACTGCTATCTGCTCTAACTCTGTTCTGCACTTCAGTACTCTACTAAGTACTGCATCTACTGAGTATTTTGCAGTGGTGTGAAAAATAAAAGTAAAGAAAAGAAACTCATATGTAACTCAGCAGACAGACCTGCGCATTAGGCTTACGATCAGCTGATTATGGACTGTTTGGATCAAGTTTGTGGTGGGTCCTTGTTGGGTTTTTAGTGTTTTTCAGTAACAACAGCAGTCTATCAATCTCATTAAGTACAATGGATTACATGTATGTAATATCATGTGCTAGTGTTGTACTTACACCATGGATTTACTTTTACTTTTACTTTTGACACCTCTGGTATTTTGTTTCCAACTAGGAACCCCAAGTGGTGGCCCTGGCTGGCATGCCCTGAAATTATGAAACCCCCCAACGGATATCCGACATGAGCCGAGAGACAACCACCCCCAGCCACCCCTGACCCCTGCTACCCTCAACTCGACCTCCCCTTCCACACCGCCCTACTTCCTCAACACCAGTAACACACAGACATACACAGACACACACACACGCACACACAAAAACCACACATACACATACACACACACACACAAAAACCACACATACACATACACACACACACACACACACACACACACACAAAACGACACACACACACACACACACACACACACACACACACACACACACACACACACACACACACACACACACACACACACACACACACACACACACACACACACACACACCACTCCAGGCAGCACCCATCCCTGAGAACTGTATGGTGTGAATGAGTCCACAGACGGAACTAGAACTAGGCTACCCCTGACTACCACCCTGAGTCAGCAGCAGAATTCCACTGGAGTCAAACACCAACTTTGCCCTCATCAGTGCACACTAACACATACACACACACACACACACACACACACACACACACACACACACACACACACACACACACACACACACACACACACACACACACACACACAATTGGGCAATCCCCCTGTTCAAACCCATTGACACCCATTCACCACACACACACACACACACACACACACACACACACACACACACACACACACACACACACACACACACACACACACACACACACACACACACAGAGGACATTCTGCTGGTACGGTACATGTACGGCTGCTATCTCTGCCCGTTGGCTCAATCATCCGCAGCTCATGCTGGTGGGATGACAGGTGCTTGATCTGCTTTTGTGAAACACACTATATGACAGATCTCCTCTGACATTAAGAAAATATGATTTTTTTTGCGTCTTTCCGTTGTTGCATCATACTCTATGCATCATTTCCTGAGTTTGAGGGCATGGACATGTCATCTGTCAAAGTGAGTTAACACCTGTCTTGAAAGATCATAATATCTCCAGGCTTATTATTAAAAACAGGTGGCTTGACATTTTGTCTTTTTTTCTTTTTTGCTGCATTCTCAAATTTCTACGTCTGCTGTGTGGGATTTGTTCGAAATAGTTATTGTGTAAAGGACTTCCACATTCATGTCCCTTCATTATTCATATTTTACGCCAATTCCTTTTGCGCATATGATTATGTTTCCTTGGCAACCTCTGTCTTTGTTTGGACACGCCACTTCCAGGTATAATAAGACCCAGTAATCCTCCTGCTGTCAGCTGCAAATGTGGTGTGTGTGTTTGTGTGTGTGTGTGTTGTCTGAGGCGTGTGTGTGTGTGTGTGCGCGCGCGCGTCTGTGTGTCTGCTGTGTGAGTTATGTGTGTGTGTGTGTGTGTGTGTGTGTGTGTGTGTGTGTGTGTGTGTGTGTGTGTGTGTGTGTGTGTGTGTGTGTGTGTGTGGGCGAGTGCGTGCATGTGTGTCTACTGTGTGTGTGTGTGTGTGTGTGTCAGCGTGTGTGTGCGTGCATGAGCTGGATTGGGAGAGGGTGGAATGTCCATCATTCTCACTGTATACAACGGGGTCTGCTGCTGGGAAAAGCCAACCCCTACCTGCCTAAGGAAGTGAGTGACTGAGTGAGATGCAGCATCACAGACCAATCGGCTACGAGCCAAAAATGGAGAACGACCAATTGTAGTGCAGAAAAGCCCGGGGGGTGGGGGGTGGGGAGTGGGGAGTGGGGTGTTATGACTCACCACTAAACACACGTCGTGTCTGTCGTGTGTGAGTGATGACTGTGCACACCACAAGGGCAGACACACACACACACACACACACACACACACACACACACACACACACACACACACACACACACACACACACACACACACTCACGCACACCCACCCCCACCCCCACACGCACACACACACACACACACACACACACACACACACACACACACACACACACTCTCACGCACACACACATCCATAAGAAGTAAACCAAGCAGTCACTTGATGGCGTTCTTCGGGAGAAGGATTTCCTGCAAGTTTTCCATGCTACTCACTGCAACTCGTCATCACACACACACACACACACACACACACACACACACACACACACACACACACACACACACACACACACACACACACACACACACACACACACACAGAAATACACTCCAACAGCTCTCTCCCTCTGGGTCAGCTCAGGATTGTAATCAAATGCAGAACTGCAGAGCAATTCCAGCAGGCACGTGCACTCCAATACGGCAGGGGAGGCACGGCCTCACCAGCTCCAGAGAGAATGATGAGATGCAGTTAATGTGAATAATAGTAACAATAACAGCTATTGTTTTCGAGCATCTGCACCATAACTACCATTTGAGCAGTATTTAAACAGTTTCACTCATTTTCAATCATTTCCGTGGCCAAAATCGTAATATTTGCCCATTTCATGTCAAATTGCTCCGAATACGCTGAAATTGGGCCAACTCTGAACTGGCCTCACCCCGGATTGCGCAATCCCTCGTTAACAAAGTTGCGCGCATGCGCCATGTTGCTCGTTCTGTGAATGCAACCTGGTAATATTGTATTAAACGTTTTTATACACTTAATAGAAGTATGTATGGTGTGCCCTCATTTCCTGATATTTTTTAAATATTTTCTACGTGTGATGATCATTTCTTTACTCTGGACGCTTTGGCATAACGCCCACTGAAATATACAATGGTGAGGCGAGCAGTAGCCTGGCCGCAGACTCCTTCTGGTGTTGAGTCTTGCTGGACAGTTACGTCATAGCGAATCTGAAGTTCACAGTACAGTCAGTCGGTGTTGTTGGCTAGCTTGTTCACGTTGACTGCTACAAGTGGATTTCATAACGAAACTAAGAGCATTCTCAAAGTTGGATTTCCAAGGGGAAAATATGTGATAAAGAATGGAGGACCGACAGAGCTGAAGGGTTTTCTACTCAGGTGACCGGTCAGAATAACTACCCGATCATTTCAAAGTGAGTGGTACAACACTGCAGAAAATATTGTTGTTTCCCCTGTGTCTTGTTTGCAACCGGCGAGAATGTGTGGAAGACCATTCGCATGGGATTTTACGACTTAACAATTTACTAAGGACTAAGGAGCCTCACGAAACACAAATCCTCGCGGCTACTCATATTCAATGCCAAATTGCTTTGGACGTTTGGGGCGACGTTTGGGGCTTTGGATGAACAGCACCGGCTAAAGTAACGTTAGCATGCACAACGCAAAAGTGAAGGAAAAGAGCGGCGCATGGACCTGATGCACGAGTTCAGGTAGGACCAATTTCCTATGTGTGTGAAGCCTGTGTTTGTGAGACCCGTGGGGAGGGAGAGAATCCGCCGTGATTCTTGTCCAGTGTGGTAGCTTTTGTTATGGGCACCGGATTCTCATGTGCCCGGTAACTGTTTGTAAAGTTGAGTACAGGGTACCGTTGAGGTAAATCAAATATACCCGTGTAACTACAAGACTCTGATTTAATTCCAAGGTGTAGGCATAACAGAAATGACAGTCCCAAAATATTTGGTGACCATATCGAAGCGTGTGTAATATCTGTTTACTTTGACATTCGCTTCCTGCCACACCTTTGTTCCACATCGCTTGCCGTAGCCTCGTACAAGTAGATGTAGGCCTACATTTGCACGAGAATCCAGTTCGTATCACGAAAGCAATCACACCGGTTTGTTCGCCGTGGTGCTCAGTGGTCTATATGACACCATGTTTTGAATCCTGTGTGTCTTGAGCATCCGCCGTGATGCTCAGTCTACATTGCTGCTGCTGTGTGGTTTATGTGAGATCACTGTTTGAATCCTGTGTGTGTGTGTGTGTGTGAGAGCAGTGGGCTGTGAAGGAGCTTACACTCTCCACTACTCTCCCCTCACCTACCCTCCTCTTCTCCCCTCCTTTTCTCCCAGGGGCGTGGCCACGTGGTGGCCAAGGGTGGCCGCGGCCCCCATTGGTCAGACGCTGGCCACCACATTGGCCCCCCCTACGGACACACCCCTTTGACACTACGCTGAGGAAAGCACACTGGTATATAAAAATAAATAAATAAAATAAACACTTCATTAAATAAATACATTTTAGGTGTCATATCTTTAAATTAACCGTTTATTAATTTATCATTAATGCAATAGTTCTGATAAAAGTATATGCAAATTGCAACACAAGGGAAGGAGGTGCACAAACAGCGTGACAGCGCACCACGAGCGCAAAGAGATACAATCCGAGGGAGCAACGAATCAAAGCAGCAACCTGTGATTCCCGCCTGGCATTGTTCTCAGGAGTCGAAGTCTGGATCGCCTTTCAAAGTTGAAGAACAGACCTCGCTTATTTATGTTTCTTCAGTAGTCAAATCCTACAGGTGAGTATGCTGACTGTGTGATACTAGACAGGATTAAAGTCATGTGGGTGTTTTTCACCGTAAATGCTATGTAAAATGAATGTCCCATGCCTGTAGTTGCAAGGCTGCTAAACACCTGCTAACACCGGTTGCAAGGCTGCCAACACAAATGACCTCTGCTGCCTAGCAAGTTAGCATGATCCAAGTAGCAAATCGCCACATAATGTAGCCTCAATATAACACACAGGGACCATGGTATTTTATAAACAAAAGAGAGTAAGGCCAGCGTATGATTATACACGTTTATTTGACTGGACAGAATGGATACTGCGAAGAAGAAAATCCACCCATTTTTCCGTACTGAAGTTCGAGCAGAAGAACATAAGGCGGCAGGCGAAGAGCAGACACAGGCGGTGCAGGATGAGGAGGAGAACGAGGAGGCAGAAACTGGTAGAGAAGACGAGAGCAGGGTGCAGAATGAGACAGCCGGCAGGCTTGCCAAAATATGCCCTTCAGGTAGGCTAAGTGAAGAACAGGATGACGATTTGATTTCATTTCAGCATGTTGGAGAATGTTTGTGTGAGAGGCACTAGCTAGTGTTAAGCGTGTACCAGACAGAGTAAGGAGTCAGTCGCATACAGGCGCTGGATGCTCTTCAGGAGAAACTTACTATTGAAAAGCCGAAAAGTTGCGAAAACTAACATGAAAGCCGAATACAAGGGACACAAACGTTTATAGACTCAACACATTTGTATCCCAAACGGTTTTTAAATCGGCTTTTCTGATTATTTTTCGACTTCCCAATTCAGTTTCTATTGAATTGCATCCATCGCCTGTTTTATGACTCCTTTCTCCTCCCTTCACGTAAGCCCTGGGAAGTGCCGAGCCGAGCCGTACACATCCCTGCTTTTCGCAACGATCCGGGGAGAATTGATCTACGCGATAACCCAATAACGTACATTGCGCAGCGCGTAGATCAAATCTCCCCGATCATTGTGAAAAGCAGGGATGTGTGGCTCGTCTCGACCGGACCGGACCGGCTTTTCAATAGTTGAAGTTTCTCCTGAAGAGCATCCAGCTCCTGTATGCGACCTCTTGAATACACTCGGCTTAAGAATTTATGGAATGTTTGTTTATTCGCACATCCCATCTCCAAAGCTGTTACTACACTCACTTACACTTACTGGACTGTGTTCATCTGTAAAGACTGTGCATCTTGTAGGGAAGCTGAAATGTCAGTATACTTTGTATAATGTCAATGTCAAAGGCGTTCTGTTCTATTCTATTTCTATTTTACTAATATGTAACTCATTGGTGTTCTACAGACATATCCAAATCGACCAGTGAAGCGCCAGCACAGCCTCAACTGGCGCAATACCCAAGGACTCAACAAGGCGACAGGAACAGGAGCTTCAAGGGTGAATGGTATGCTGTTCACCCTTGGTTAGAGTACTCTGTGTGTGAAGATTCTGCTTTTTGTTATGCATGTAGGCATTTCAGCTTGCCTGGTCATGTTGAGTCTACATTCACTGCAGGCTTAGGGTTCAGAAATTGGAAAAAGGCTACTTATACAGATGGTGGGTTTGCTGCACACAGTAGATCTGAGCATCACAAGGATGCAATGTTAGCATGGAAGGAATTTCAACTAGCGGAAAAAAATCAGGGATCTGTTATGGAGCAACTAAATCAAAATTACAACAAAATTGTGGAAGAGAACAGGGGGTACATTAAAACCCTAGCTGAAGTGGTTTTGCATTGTGCAACTCAAAACATTGCTTTGCGAGGTCACCGGGAGTCAATGGATCTTAGTAGGAAAGGGAACTTTTGGGAACGTTAGATATCATTGCAAGGCATGATGAAAAAGTTGGGAAGAAAATGAATGGTCCTAGGAATGCGAAGTACACAAGCCCTGACATTCAAAATGAAATTCTATCATGTTTGGCCGAGATGGTTCGCATTTCCATCATAAAAGAAGTCAAGGAAAGTGGTGCTTTCAGCATACTTGTGGATGAAACGAAAGACAAAAAGAAAATGGAGCAGATGTCTTTTGTTCTCCGCTATTACTACAATGGTGAAATCCATGAGAGCTTTTTGGAGTTTGAGGTAGCGGAGGCCTTAGATGCAGAGAGCCTCAGCCTGAAGATTATTCGCCTCTTGCAACGGTATGGGCTGGATTACAAAAACAATCTAGTTGGACAGGCGTACGACGGGGCGGCTGTAATGAGCGGGAAAAAGAGTGGTGTGCAGGCAAGAATTAAAGAGGTTGCCAATGTGGCATTCTACGTTCACTGTTCTGCACATTGTCTCAATTTGGTTCTAGTTGACACTGTGAAGGGGCTGCCAGAAGCTGACTGTTTTTTTCCCTGTTACAGCAGCTTTATACTTATATGTCGGGCTCGGCTGTGCACTCAAAATGGTTAAATGTCCAAAAGGAGATGTACTCTGGAGATGCCCCAAGAGAGCTACAAGCATTAAGTGACACCCGGTGGGCCTCCAGGTACAATGCCTGCCGTAATCTCTGGGACAGGTTGCCAGCCGTTGTGAAGGTACTTGAGGATCTAGCTGAGGAAAACAGTGGTGAAAGGTCAATAGGTGCCAGGGGCCTTTTGCCTCAGATAAATTTACAGTTCATTGTATTTCTTGCTATATTTAAGAAACTGTTGGGAGATGCCAAAATGCTATCGAATCTGCTCCAGTCCTCCTCTCTGGATTTAGCTAAAGCGGTAGACCTTGTGGAGACACTAATCGATACATTTCAGTCTTATAAGACAGAGCAGGTGTTTGGAGATTTGTGGGACACTGTGCTGGAACTCGCAAAGCAATGTGACATCAGTATAGATGCTGCTCCAAAGCGCAAAAGAAAGCTTAGTGCACAGCTACAAGGTTATCATGTTTTATCTACTGTGGGAAGCCATGACATGGGGAATGACAAAGACTACTACAGGACAGCAATTTTTAATCTGGTTTTGGATAGGATGCTCAGTGAGCTAAGAAGCAGATTTTCCAGGCAAAACTGCGAAATCATGCGTGGAATACAGGCTTTAAATCCTAATAGTACAAGTTTCTGCGATAAAAATACCCTTTTTGCATTTGCTAAAATGTATGGATGCCACCTTGTTGATCTGGAGCATGAACTCCACCAGGTTAAAAGACTTTTAGACCGTAAGGTGAAACAAGGGATGCAGACACCGCATACAATTGTAGATCTGACAGCTTTTATCGAACCTTACCAAGAGGTTTTTGATGTTTTTGCAAGGCTTTGCAAAATTGCACTGGCCTTGCCCGTCAGCACAGCTGCATGTGAACGCAGCTTTTCTTGTTTAAAGCTTGTGAAGACACACCTGAGAACTACCATGGGAGAGGGAAGGCTCAGTGATCTTGGGGTGTTGAGCATTGAACACAGGAGGGCAGCATCTTTAAACTTAGATGAGTTTGTCGACAGATTTGCTGCCAATCATAAAAACCGTAGGATACAACTTCTGTAATAGTAATGTTGAGTAGTGAGGTTCTGGCAAATGTTTTGTTGTTATGGGCCACTGTCTCTTGTTTTGTTTTGATTCCAATGTAACATGTATTGTAACCAGTTGTAACAAACCAGTTGTTATGGGCCACTGTCTTTTGTTTTGTTTTGATTCCAATGTAAACATGTATTGTAACCAGTTGTAACAAACCACGCTGCCATGAAATACAAATATATTTCAAAATAAATACAAATATATATTTGGACATTTGTTTTGTGTCTTCTCTGTGGTGGTCAGTGTTCATAATAATAATAATAATAATAATAATAATAATAATAATAATAATAATAATAATAATAATAATAATGATAATGGTGGTGATGATGATTTGAATTTTAGTTTAAATTGGATATGGTCCACTTTTTAATCTGGGTCAGTGTAGGTGCTATTACAAATTGGTTTAATTTCAGCAATAATATTATCCAAGGAGTAATAAACATTATTCATATCTATTTCTGAACTTAAACTAATACTTAAAGTTATGGAACAAGGGGCTGACAACAGCAAAATGGAAGGAGGATGAATCGGGTGGTATCTTCAATCCTCAATTCAGTTTTTTTCTGGGTTATTTTCGGTCTGTGGCTCCCCCTACAGTTATTTTTACTATATAGCACGAGCTGTCGACTTTGACAGCGCTACGAAAACGTCATAATATTCGTGCACCGTCATTGGGTAGATTGGCTGGCGCATGACGATGACGTGCATGCTCAAACGTGTGTTCAACATCGATAACAACAGTTAGCTGTAAATGCAGCGAGTTGCAGTAACTCCAGTAAAATATATCATTGTGTGTATTGAATCGCCAAATAAGATATTGTGTCGCTTAAAGCGCCGTTTAGTCAACTCACGGCGGATGAAGGGGGTGGGGAAATAGATAGGACGGGAACTCTGGATGTTTGGATTTCACTGTTTTGGTAGACATAGGCCTACAGGGAAATGGAATTCCACTGCAAAAATGCGAAGAAAATCAGGGAAATTGTTATGATGAAAGACTGTTGATGGCGATAGAAGAGAGTCTTTTTGCTGGGACTGAAGCACAAGCTATCCGGCAGAGTATTTGAAGTCATCTCGATGAAAGATTGGATTAGGAGGAATGGATTTTTATCTTCAAACCTATATTCAAGTGCTTCAAACGTATCCGGGGATTTGGTGAGTGACTGCTATTCTATCTACTTTCATGCGACTCAATCTGGTGTGGGCTATATATATAAATATATATTTCATTACCAAATACAGTTTAACTCCCCTTTTTAGCGACAGGCGAAGTACAATACTGCAACTGCTGCAAATCGTGTGATAAAGCCAGTGTGTTGAGATTCTGCTGGTTAGCCAGCAAACCAAACTTGACTTGACTTGAATTTTCATTTCAAAGTTCCGCATGGCTGTTGAAAAACTTACCGAACTAAACAAATCCAGACATGAATTAGCTGTCGACACTTAAAACAGGACCAAAGCAACGCCGACATGTCAAGGAATTAATTCGCTATCTTGGCTGTATTTTTAGTAAACACCGGTCGTGGAGTCAAATTGTTAGACATTGTGAAACATAAACAATAACCTCTAACTCCAGAATTGTCGGGACTGCTTTATTGGAAAACTTTGCCGTCTGATTAATCCCAAATTTGTGTTGATATCAGAGCCTCAGAGGATATGATAAATTATGTTGAACTGTTTCGTTGCACTCTCATTTGGGTTCTGTTGACAACAAATGACAGTAGCTGTCCTTGGTGCTGACGCGTTGTGACCGCTGCGTCTTCAGTCAAACAATTCCGTCCTGTTTTGTTCTTCGTGAGATTTCGCATTCATTTTTCCATAGGGAGACAATAAAGGAGATACTTGGTGAATTGAGTAAAATGTTTAACTATGAGATAATAAGAAACTTTTACAATAGTTTATTCAAGCCAAGACAAATGTTTTTTTTTTGTATTACAAGTTGTCTGAAAGTTGATGGTTAAATATGCAAATTTAAACATTTTATCCTATTCATTTAGTATCTCCTATAATGTCATCTGATGGAAAAATGAATGGGAAATCTCAAACTTTGACCTTGAAAAAAAACATGTTCCACTGAATATCATTTTGTAGATATTTCATACATAATGCAAGGGGGTTTAAGGGTCACTTAAAAGTAGGAACCATTACTATTGCAATTCATCCAACGTTTTGGCCTTTTTACAGCTAGACTGACCGGCCTATTGTCACTCAAGCCTGACTCTAGTCTAAGCCACAAAGTCAAAAGTCAACACCTCACCTCAGGTGACAAACTGTGGCTGCTGGCTATTGCTTTTGTGTTTTTAAGTGTTAGGCCTACATGTCCTATTGAAGGGTCCAAGTACTTGGTTCATCGTCGTTTTTGGCGATTGGGTGTGCCCCCCCAATTAAAAGACTGGCCCAAGATGGCCCCCCAAGAATTTTTCTTCTGGCTACGCCCCTGTTTTCTCCTCTCCTCTCCTCTCCTCTCCTCTCCTCTCCTCTCCTCTCCTCTCCCCCTCTCCTCTCTTCTCTCCTTTCCTCTCCCCCTCTCCTCTCTTTTCCCATCTCCTCTCCTCTTCTCTCTTCTCCTCTCCCTCTCCTCTCCTCTCCTTGAGCTCCTCTCCTCCTCCTCTCCACTCCTCCTCCTTTCTCCTCTCATCTCTTCTCCTCTCTCTTCTCCTCCCCTCTCCTCCTCTCTCATCTCCTCTCTCCTCTTCTCTCCTCCTCTCCTCTCCCCTCCCCTTCTCTCCTCTCCTCTCCTCTCCACATTGGTGCTGTGTGGTATATGTGAGACCACTGTTTGAATCCTGTGTGTGTGTGTGTGTGTGTGTGTGTGTGTGTGTGTGTGTGTGTGTGTGTGTGTGTGTGTGTGTGTGTGTGTGTGTGAGAGAGAGATCTAATAGCATTTTCTCTGCGGAAATGCAGTAAGCTTATGTCAAAATATGTAGGCCTACCTTATGTTAAGAAAGCTGCTATGACATATGGAACTTGTCGGTAGGCCTATTTGGCAATTATTTATTTGAAAATCTGATATTGAAAAAGTTGCCTCACCAGCCATAAATCCCAGCGCACGTTACTGAATTCCAGCCATGTACACACACACACACACACACACACACACACACACACACACACACACACACACAAAAGCTCCCGCCAAGCAGTCTGCCTGCCCTGCCCTGCCTCCACCACACACACACACACACACACACACACACACACACACACACACACACACACACACACACACACACACACACACACACACACACACACACACACACACACACTGTTTGCAGCCCACACATGAGTCACCCGCCGGGCATGAAATCATCTTCCTTGTCCTCACTCACCTCGCCGGCCTCACACACACACACACACACACACACACACACACACACACACACACACACACACTACCACCACCACCACCACCAGTATAAACAGCATGGATGGAGGAGGAACGCAAATTCCCAGCGCACATGAGGAAGTGATATTTTAACGGCAACATGGCCGCCGTTGCCAATAGTTGTGGGTGAGTCAGAGAGATATATTGGCCAACGGTGGATCAAACCCTTGGGCAGCATCAACATTTCATTGATTGTCTTGGAGTTGTTGGACTGTCGGGTGTTGAGTTTCAGAATTGCAGCCATTGAGGGGAAAAATACTGTGTGTGTGTGTGTGTGTGTGTGTGTGTGTGTGTGTGTGTGTGTGTGTGTGTGTGTGTGTGTGTGTGTGTGTGTGTGTGTGTGTGTGTGTGCGCGTGCGTGTGTGTGAGGGGGCAGCCTGATCTCCAAAATTCCGTGCTCCTGGAGATGGATGTTAAGGACACGAAATCCGTGTCCAGGAGCACGGATTTTGACAAAATTCTGTGCTCCTGGACATGGAATTGTTTTCCGTCATGGGCACACGGAAGTGCTTTCTATATTCCCACAGCACTGTGTTAATTCTATCATTAGAAAATACATACCAAATGCTAATCCTAAATAAAATAATGCTATAGCAATTTAAGTTGTGCCCTGACCAAAACATTCCCTAACCATAACCTGCCAGTAAGAAATGTATTTTTGAGAAAAAATATTTGAAATTAGAAAAAATCCTGAGAAAACACAAGACTGTGGAAACATAGAGCTGTGGGAGTATAGAGAGATCACTTCTGTGTGTCCATCACGGAAAACAATTCCGTGTCCAGGAGCACGGAATTTTGGCAAAATCCGTGCTCCTGGACACGGATTTTGTGTTCTTAACATTCGTGTCCAGGAGCACGGAATTGTGGAGATCATGTTGCAGTCGAGGTGTTAATTATTGTAATTATCCCAAATGTGTTAAATATTGCAAAATTTCAGCTGTTGTCAAATTCACTTGACAGTTCTGAGCAGCCCAGAGGGGTTTGCATGGGAGAGCAGAGCAGAGCGCTCGCCAAGGCCAAATGGCCACATTTCATTTGGCCCACACATCGCGCAAAAAAACCCAACAACAACAACTTCAGTTCAGCCTAGCCTACTTGCTGTCTGGTCTTGATGAGAAGTCTGGATGTAGCCTGAGCAAATCCATGTGTGATGATGATGACGGTGTGAAAGTGTGGATCAGAGGTTTGTGGGATTTAACATTTTATGAATGCAACTTTAGGGGATTTGAGTTCTGGTTCCAAAGGGCTATGGGAATGCTATGGGAAACTGAGTGGGTGTTGTTCACAAAATACATGGAGAGAGCCAAAGTATGAGCTGAGGACACTGTGTTTTGCATAATTCGTGAAGGTTGTGCAAGATATATGAATTACAGTAACTGCTCAACATAACACTATGGTCTTAGTATAGGACAAAGGATTTGTCTTATTTACAGTAAAGTAATACAGGGGAGAACTAGTTTAAAATGAATTAGGGACGACATATTATGTAAAACTAGAGCCAATTGGAGCATTTGACAACCATAAAGTACAGCAGAATAGGACAAATGAAATAAACTATGAATTATTATAGCCTACATGTTTTTGTTCCTGTTATTAAATGCCTAACCAGAAATGTAAAATCCATATCTATCCATATCATCGCCTTCATTTATATCTGAAAGTGCTGCCATGGTAATTTAAATGGTCCACAAGTTTAGAAATATTGTCCTCCTTGTCCTAAAAACATCTCTGTTCGGTTTTCAAGCCAAACATTGTTTAAGCCAGTTTCGTTACATTATTAAGTTACAATAAAGTTAGAGGTGGGATAGTTATTTATATACTGTCAGACAGGCGGGCCAGAAACACACGTCACAGTTTAGCTTGCTCATACAGCAATCCTTCAGTTCCTCTCCTATAACAATTTGACTGTATTTGACTGAGAGTGAATCAGGATAAAAACGTCAAGTCGTAGTGTTTTTTCGAAGGTTGATACTCCTTTGCGTCTCTTAATGGTCTGGTCCCACCCACGGCCCTCAACCTCCCTGAACCATACAGTGCCATAATAAAGTTTTCACGTTACAGTGTGGCTTGCCTGGCTATGACCCTTGAAAGTTCTACAAATGAGGTTGGAATACCCTGTTGGAATACTGCTGATACACAATGGAACACACACATCAGCAGGCCGATAGATAAATGGAGCCTTTTCCATTGTTTCCCCCTATGTACGCCATCCTCCATGGCAACCAGAGATTGCAAATCGATTGAGGTTCTAGTCAGAGGTAAGGGGGGCGACCAGCCAGCCGTTGGATGTGGTACACTCACACACTCACACTGTGCGGAATAACAGAGATAAGAGCACCTGCGCTTGATTACATTGTGAAAGTCTTGGTTACGTTAGCTGACGTCCGTGCACGACCAAACAGATGAGAAGAAATGACGATGAGATTAGGGCTTATGGCAGGGGCGAAGAAACATCAAAAAGAAGAAGAAAAAAAACATTGCACCATGATCGACCTCCTTGTGTTCCTTCTCAGTAAATGGTGCAATGTTAAAGTCAACACCCACAGAGTACGACCAACACAATGAGTGTTAAGTCCGATTCACTAAGTGTTGAATTAGCACTGCAACCTTCACTGTGTTCACTCTTCCTTCACTATTTTTCACTTTCCATTTGTCCTTTATCCTCTCTCTCTCTCTCTCTCTCTCTCTCTTTGTTTCTGCTCTTCTTTCTGCATGGCTGGGTGCAGCCTCTGCTGCAGGGCTGAGCGTGAGTGTGAGCGTGGCATGAGCCCGGGCCTGGCGTGGCGACAGCGATTACTCGCGGCTGAGTCAGACCCAGGTGTTTTGAAAGCGGCGGGACGCACCTGAACGTCCTCCCTCTTATTTTAAGGGTTTATGGGCCTTGGCTAGCCCTCCCCTTCACACGCAACCAAGTCAGGAGACAAAGAGGACAGGCAAACAGTCATAGAGACACGACGCATCAAAGTCAGTCTGCGTGTGGAGGTGGAGGTGGAGGGTGGGAGTGTGTGCTGTGTGTGGTGGGGGTGGAGGTTGAGGTTTTGCTGCGTACTGTACTGTAGGTCTTGTTTCCTCCAATTGCTAAAGTTGAAACCAGATTCATGAACTAAGTGAATCACCTCAATAGAAAAAAACATTTGGAATTGTTCCCCTTGTTCAAAATGTCTTCCACAAAGTATGCCTGTGTTCCCCACAGTTTACATTTCGTTGCCATGCCAACTGCATGGGCAGGATCAAACCACGATAGAGTTTGACAGTGTTTGGAGCCGTATTTATGTAGGAGGCTTGTGTGGTCCCTGACACAATGTACCAACTACAAAATCTAGTGTGTGTGTGTGTGTGTGTGTGTGTGTGTGTGTGTGTGTGTGTGTGTGTGTGTGTGTGTGTGTGTGTGTGTGTGTGTGTGTGTGTGTGTGTGTGTGTGTGTGTGTGTGTGCGTGCCCATGTGCCTGTGTGCTAGTGTGTGTGTATATGTGTGGGTGTCTGTGTGTCTGTGTGCTCTGTCACTTTTGAGAGATGTGAGGAGTGACAATTGTGTTGAGTTGGCCTGTCACCCGCCTGCTCGTGGGGATGTGCAATGTGGAATTTCCTGTTGAGTTGGGCTCCGGCGCTTTGGCTGGGGCCGGTGACGTAAAAGGGCCCAGAGCCAGGTGTGGAAGACAGGGCTGGACTGGGGGAGAAATAGGGCCTGGGCACTTTTGACTCAAAGGGCCCCCTCATAATTAGCGGCGCAGAACTGACTCACTGGTGGGCCCCACAACCTTGTGGGCCCCTTTTTTCAGAAATGTAAAATAAAACAAAAATGTTTTTATTTGTATTTTTTTATAACATTTCTGAAAATTGGGGCCCACAAGGGTGCGGGGCTCACCGGTAAATGCCCGCAACGCCAGATGGCCAGTCGCCAGTCGCCAGTCCAGAAGGCGTCCTTGTTGAGTCATGCCTCCCTCCTCACGACATTGTGAAGGGACGGACTCTAGGACGGGACTCCAGGACGGAGCCTCTATTCACTTGAAAGGGGAGTTTACACGGTCGGGCTCTGTTTACACTGGGGCTGTCGCAGCACAGCACAGAGCTCCTTGACAAAAGAAGGACACACACATACGCACAGACGCCGCACACACACATGTGCGTCGCACACTCACACACTGATCACATATACACATATACACACACACACACCACACACACACACACGTGTTACACTGATGACACACACACACACACTCACAAACACACGTGTTACACTGACACACTGACGAAGCCCACACACACACACACACACACACACACACACACACACACACACACACACACACACACACACACACACACACACACACACACACACACACACACACCTTCGTGCATGCACGCCAAAGTTAACACCCACTAGAGGGTAACTACCTATTGTATCACCCAGCCCAGTCGCCTGGACGCCTGACCTTAATATGGTAGGCTACTTACTTCATATTCTTTTCCAAAGCACAACAGTCTTTTGAACACAGTTTTCATTCTTTTAAAAATCTGATTTTGAGGCAGTATTGGGACAATTGGAACTGGGTAAATGATATCAGATATTTCAGCGCCAAATTCAAATGCTAAAACACACATTTTACTAATATTAACCAAGTAACCATTAAAAAACACTTTTGAACACATATTTTTGAAAACCGATACATTTGGATGCCTTTCGAGCTCTTGAATTCTGTTGCAGAGAAATTGTCTCAACACAACGTGGCCAAAGAAATCAGCACATTCCTGCAATTATGGAGGAACTCGTACGGCTGCTTTTTGAAAAGTGATCATTTCCTCCGCATGGCAACACTTCATAAAAAAGCATCCAACCTTGTTGTTCTCTCCTCTCATGTTTGTCCTAGCCTTATTGCCTTCCTCTACTCGTTTTTCACTCAGACTCTCTTGTTTCTTTTCATCTTTTTCTCTTTTTCTTTCTTTCTATTTTTTCACTTCTTCTCACCACCACCATTACATTCTCTTGCCCTTGAGCTTGCGCAGGCTAAAAATATTTTTAATTGTGAAAAAACAAGAGAGGGAGAGAGAGAGAGAGAGAGAGAGAGAGAGAGAGAGAGGGAGAGGGCTTACAGTGTGCCACCACTGGAACCCATCTTCGCTTTTAATTACAGGGCTTGGGCAGACAAATAGGCAACTTCAGCACCGTACTTCTTAATCAAAGCACATCAAATGAAAGGAAAGGAACGGAGAGACTTTTAAAAATTCAAAGCGTACAACCAAACGGTGACTTCACCAGAAAACCACCAGGAGCAAAAAACACAGTCAGTCGTGATTGTGAAATTCTCTCTGGTATATGTAGACTAAAAGATACCGCTGCACAGAACAGTGCAGATGCGGATGGGTGATTAACACGCAACCCGGTGAGAAATTAAAGGAGGTTTATGCTCTTGTCCCCGGGGCAGACTTCATGAGCGAGCTGGGTGATGCATGAGCGAACTCGTGACCTGCCCCACCGTCAAGTTTTCTTAGGACAACAAAAGAGTGAGGCAGGCAAGCAAGTGAATAAGAAAGAAGAAAAGAAGGATAGACAGAGAAAGAGAAAGAGGGA
>NC_085870.1:40159953-40164953 GCF_034702125.1 Engraulis encrasicolus
GATTTTACACGATTTTTTCCCTTTCATGAAATCAAGTTTCAGTACACGGGGCTCTGTTCTCATGCTTCACAACAGACCCTCCGGTTCAAGTGACTGTCTTTGCTAGTGAGTGACCTGTTCACACGGTACACAGCATGGAGCTTTCTGATTGGTAGCTGATACAGAGCCGTTCTATCAGAGCTATCTGTTGTATTCTACACCACAAAGCAGGGGCAATAGGCAGAGCATACATGACTGCAATTATTGACAAAACAAAACATGGATCAGTTTAGGAGCACGTTATTTCTGGCTTTCACGATCCCAAAATCGGGTTGTCTGAGATTGCGATTCTCGGTCTAAAACGATAGATCTTTAGGCCCTAACACGCACACACACACACACACTCACACACACACACACCGGTACAACCGGTGCAAACACACGTGCACCCACACATGAACACAAGCAAACAAAACCACAGGGCAGACGGCCACCCTACCCACGCTACTGTGCAAAGGCTGTTATATTCTATGGCCTTTATCTCAATTTGCTTTTAATGACATCCGTGCCAGACATGCCATTAGCCATGGACTCCCCCACACTGTCTCAGTTCCGTGGGATGTGCCCACAGTCTGACCAAAGTACACGGATATGAAAAAAACATAGAGCTGCTCACAAGTGTAGCCTCTTACTGCAGATGGGGTCGCCAGCGGGCCTATTCACCATTTGCTGAAAATACTCAGCTGCACCATAATAACATTGTTATGACAGTACAGTACAGAGAGAGTTAAGTAACAGATTAAGACATGGCCATTACAATTTTGGTGACAGTGAGGTTATAACATTGGCTCTGCGCTAAGGGGTTAAAGGGACAGTTTGGTCAATTTCAACATGCAGTTGTATTGCTCACCCTACCCTTGACTTGTCAGTACCTGGTGATGCCACATTTTTCGGCTCAGCCCTTTCCGAGATATGAGCAATTCTAATGGGGGCAGCGTTTGTTTACATTTTTAAAAAATGAAACATAGGCCAACTCCAAATATTTTCCCAAAAGGTACTGCTGATGGCTAGTTGTCTGCTGATAATTTATAACCTTTTGGATGTTTTTGGGAATAAATAAAAATGTTTTTTTGAAATGTAAACAAAGAGCTGCCCCCATTACAATGACCAGGATCTCGGAAACGGCTGAAGAAGAAAAAAAAATCTCAGGCACTGACAAGTCCAGGGTAGTGTGAGCATTACAACTGCATGTTGAAATTGACCAAACTGTCCCTTTAAGTTAAGTCGTTGAACTGAAACTGGACTGTAAATGAAAAGTGTTAAGCCAATTAAGACACAGCGTTATAAGTTTGCTGTTACAAGAATGGCACTGACCAAGTTGTAGTGCATTACTAAACACCTTGTGTTATATCATAATAGTGCAGTGCTATGGCAGTTAACTTTTTAGTTACTATTATGGCGTTCCACTGGTGGAACGCAGTGCATTATGGGGCTACGGAGCAGTTACTTAAGTAATATGACCCTAGTGGGAGGGATGATGTGCACTGACATCCTCCCTGGTGTGGTTCAGCCATAGCCGAAGGCTGAGTGCTGTCTGATCTCACACTAGGGAGGATGTCAGTGCACATCATCCCAACCACCAGGGTCATATTGCTTTTATACAATAGTTCAATTGCCAAGAAAATACCAGAATAAATGTTCGAATTTATGTTTATTAGTTACCTTCATCATACTTTGTTTACCTGCTCCTCTAAGCAAAGTAGTTCCGAATTGATTGTATGGTAGCTATGCAATGACGAGCTGACAGCGCCAGCGCGCAAAGTTCTATGAAACGGTGTGAAGTGCAGTGTGGACTGCGACTGGGCTTCGCTTACTATAATGATGCATGATAAATGAAAACACTGTGCAACGTCAACATTTTAGTTAGATGCCTACTTCTATAAGCCTTTTGGCCGACATTGATTTTCACATTTTTGTGGACCACAAACTTGCTGATAGCGTAAAGACACACCTCCCTCGTCTTTCCCTCTCCAGTGCCGCATGAGATCCCAGCGCTGTTCTCACACGCACAACCACACAAATCAATCCATTGTAGGCCTATGATACCCCGATGTCTGCTTTAGGCTACTGCAGGCAACAACTTTCTCGGGCAAACGTCTGATGTGGGTGCGAACCCAAGAAAGGGTCGCGTTTTCACTCCCACTAAAAGGCAACTCATTCCAGTTCCAAGCGGCCATCATTTTAAATTGCTAGGCACACGGTATCTTGCTTCCAGATGCCCACTTTGTAGCCTACTATTCATTGATTTGCATGTGGTGGACGGCAAGCTTTGCTGATAGCCTAGGCTATATTTTTAAGGGCATTGCCCAGGCAACTGCACTAGAATCAGATAACCTCTTTCCTCTCTGCCAGAATCCAGCTACCAGCTGGGATACACGTCTCTGTCATGCGGGCCTGCCTGCGCCCAACTTAGTCCAGCATAGAACAATGAAAAAGAATGATGGTGACTTCAAACTACGCGGCCCTGGTTACATTCACTTTCTCCGCAGTAGACTATGAGATAGAATGATGGCGAGTTCAAAATGCGTGGCCCTGGTTACATTCTATCCACGGCGGAGTGATTATTAGGTGTGATGAGTCTCCGGGGATGATGTCCACCTAGACATCATCCTGCATACCGACGCGTAGAATGCCAGTAGAACGCGTCTCATCCAATCAGATATCGCAAAATAAATTAACCGGATCTAACTATTGTATAAACTAGAGTAGTAGAGTGGAGAGTATAGAGTATCATTCATTAATTCCAATGGAAAACACACACACACACACACACACACACACACACACACACACACACACACACACACACACACACACACCATCTTAACCATCTTCATCAGAGTGCGTGTGGCCATCTTAACCATCTTCATCAGAGTGCATAAGTGGAGTAACGAGTCTCCCCATTCTACTCATGGACTCTGACTCTCAAACGTTTCGGGTCTAGCCCTTCATCAGTGTTCCCAGTCCCAAACTGGGAACACTGATGAAGGGCTAGACCCGAAACGTTTGTCCCCTGTCTGTCGGTTTTATTTACAATTTTTCGGCTTTGTTTAATACATTTTTTGATTTTGCATCCAGCTCCAGTGTGCGACTCCTTTCTTCCCTTTATCATACTGCTCTTGGAATTACGCACCGAGCGATACGCACAGGATTAGACATTGGCGCGGACGCCACACCACCATTACTATGCACTTGAATAAAGAAGAAAAGAGTTGAATCTGTGCTACTCCAGTGTTTTCCTCCAGTTAACAATCTCCAAGATGTCAAATCGACTCCCTCGGTGGTGAATTAACAGTGCAAAATAACCGTACATATGAAAAACTACAAATGAAGATCTTCTTTCCAAAATGCGATATCCACCATTTTTGACTTTTTGCATTTTAATATTGGAATTGACTGTTAAGAGGTCCTATGACATATGTGTGACTTCTTGCCATTCAAATGTTTTGAGAACATACTTTTAAACCTCCATAAAAATGCCATCTTGCAATGCAATTCAATGGAATGCCCAATATAAAATGTCAATGTCCCAACATTCTACAAAATGGATATATCCCATTTTGGAAAGCAGCTTTTCAAATATTATTATTCATGGGGAATGCATTTATTTTAGGTATGCTGTGTGAGCATTGACATACTGTATTACTTCATATCACTCAGTAGAATGACGATTTCTGTTTGTACAGTCAAAAATTTAACAACAAAATGAAAAAAGTTTTGTCCCAAAAAACAAAACCCTACAAAAAAAGTAAGGCAGGGAAGGCAGTCTGTCTCAGTCTGTCTCAGAGGGGTCAATGGGAGGGGAGATTTGCCAGCAGATTTGTGTGTGCTGACTCTCCCCGTGACCCGCAATTCATTTGTTCTGCAGCGCAAACCAAACCTGCAAACCTGCCTCGAGGTCTCTGCCCTCCATTAGTGTCTCTGTTTGCAGAACGCAACAGCGCCTCTGTGTTTCTAGGTACTTGGTTAATGTTTATCTTTTTGTCTTTTGTTTTTTTTCCCTCTCTCTCTCTCTCTCTCCCCCTCGCTCTCTCTCTCTTTCTCTTCGCCAGCACGACATGACAGGTTGTATCGTGTTACGGCACCTGGCTAATGCCCAAGGTCACTCATCACAGAGATGCGGATGACAGGTCAGGTTGCGCCCCCGCACCACACACACGCGCACACGCCCGCACGCATGCACACGCACACACACACACACACACACACACTGGTACATTTCCTACACTTCTGCAAAAATGTCCTTAGAGTGAGGAGATGAGGAGATGAATGTGCATGAGTTTATGCTTTTGGTGATGAGAGAAAAGGAGAGAAAGAGAGGAAAAGAAAGATAGAAAAGGAGAGAGAGAGAGAGAGAGAGAGAGAGAGAGAGAGAGAGAGAGAGAGAGAGAGAGAGAGAGAGTCAGTTTAGGTGTATGTGTGGGTGTGCATACATTTGTTTTCAAATGGTCAGATACATGCACGCAAACACATAAACAGAACAAGAGAGAGAGAGAGGTAGAGAGAGAGAGAGAGATAGAGAGAGAGAGAGGTAGAGAGACCTCTTCAACCAGAGTAACAGGTTGGACGGCTGGAGATAAAGGGGTAGCTAGCAGGAAGTTTGGATATGTTGTGTGTGTGTATCTTCCGGAGGCTGGCACACACACACAGACACACACAGACACACACACACACACACATACATTCACACGGGCGCACACAGACACACACAGACACACGCACACGCACGCACACACACACACACGCACCCACACGCACATGCTCGCGCGCACACACACACACACACATGCACCCACACGCACATGCACGCGCGCACACACACACACACACGCACATGCACACACACACACACAAGCAAACGCGCAAACGCACACACACAAACACACACACACACACACACACACACACACACACACACACACACACACACACACACACACACACACACACACACACACCTT